>NW_016806642.1:7544380-7557397 GCF_001698545.2 Rhinopithecus bieti
AAAAAAAAAAAAAAAAAAAGAAAAAGAAAATATAAGGAATAGGTGAAATGAGTATAGTAAAATCTTGGTAATTATTGAATCTGGGAGAATTTACTGACTATTCTCTTTATGTTGGTAAATGTTTGAAATTTTTCACAACTGAAAAACAAAACAAGCCTGGGCGCAGTGGTGCATGCCTGTAATCCCAGCACTTTGGGAGGCTGAGGCAGGCGGATCACCTGAGGTCAGAAGCTCAAGACAAGCCTGGCCAAGATGGAGAAACCCCATCTCTACTAAAAATACAAAAATTAGCCGGGCATGATGGTGGGTACCTGTAATCCCAACTACTTGGGAGGCTGAGGCAGGAGAATCACTTAAACCCAAGAGGCAGAGGTTGCAGTGAGCCAAGATTGTGCCATTGCACTCTAGCCTGGGCAACAAGAGCAAGACTCCATCTCCAAAAAAAAAAAAAAAAAAGAAAAAAAAGAAAAACATCCTCATAATGATGCTATAAGTATAACCATCCCATCTTACAGATAATGAAGCTGAGGCCAGTGGAGGTTATGGAACTTGCCTAAACTCGAAGTAAGTAATTGGTAAGATTTGGGTTTCAGGTGTGGGTATGTCTCACTTCAAATCCTGTGTGTTTACCCATCAACACAAGGAAAATAAAGCAGCACGTTATGTCACATCTGCTAGAGTAGCAGTAGGAAAGCCTAAAACCTTCCTCAGGCCTTTTGGAATTGACAATTTAAGGCGAGACATGGAACACATGTAGGCAGTCCCCAGAGCTGAGCCTTAGGAAGCGTGGCCACAGCACACACCGGATGACTTGAAAAGGGGAGAAAGAGACAGGAAGACCAAGCATGATTATAAAAGTAGACTGGTGGAGAAAAAATTAGAGGCAAAATTAGCATGTGGTAGTAGAAAATAATTTGAAAGCCAACAGGCTTTTGAACTGTTTGGAAGTCCAAAGTAAAGGAAGCTGAAGGCTAACAAGGAAGCTGTTATCTGATCCTTAGAGGCATGGAGTGAAACACAAGCAGGTGAGAATTCACTTTGGGCTGGTTTATGGTATCCACAGATAGCTGCAGCTGAATGTCGCTTGGAGCTCAGGAATGAAGGAGATGATAAGCCTGAAACTGCTGCTAGGACCAAGTGGACAGAGGTTCCAAACATCTGGACCAGGCAGAGATGCTGAAATGCTTTGAACAGTGTTTAAAGATGAATTACCACTTAACAGTGGGAAGGAGGGCTGAGAGGGCAAGAATAGGAAAGCTGACCATTTAGGAGGCTATTACCATGTACCCAACAATTATAGGAATGGATGTACACTGGATTAAGGACATCAACTGGAAGAGATTAAAAAGAACTCAAAGAGTTGGAGAAAAAAGGAATAGCTGACTTTATTCCACTTATTAAAAAAAAAATCTGAATACTGGCTCTGGGCTAGACACTATGCTATTTGCTAGGGATATAAGGGTGAAAACAAAAGGAGTAAAGATTAAATTAGGTACTATCAAAAGCATAAAAAGTTCCAAATATGATTGAGATCTTTCAGTCACATAACAGGAGACCAAGAAGGATTCAACTTCAGCAATCAATACCTAAACTCTTAAGAATTACACTTAATTTGGGTCTGGGCATGATGGTTCATGCCTGCAATTCCAGCACTTTGGAATGCTGAGGCAGGAAGAATGCTTGAGCCCAGGAGTTCGAGACCAGCTGGGAAACACAGTGAGACCCCCATCTTCACAAAAAATTAAAAGAACATTAGCCAGTTGTGGTGGCTCATGCCTATAGTCCAAGCTACTCAGGAGGCTGAGGTGGGAGGATCGCCTGAACCCAAGAGGTCAAGGTCACAGAAAGCCAAGATCATGCCACTGCACTCCAGCCTGGGCAACAGAGTGAGACTTTGTCTCAAATAAATACAAAATAACAATGAAATCACACTTAGTTTGGAGACAGCAAGAAACCAGTCCAGAACCTTCACAATCAAGGACACTACAGATCATAGAGATTAATCACAAGTGAATGGCAAAACAAAGAATATCATTCAGAACTCCTCTTGAATTAAGCCAGTTTTGTAACTGAGTACCCTCATTTTTCTAGGAGATAGAGAATGAGTTATTTTTAAATTATTATTTTTTAGTATAAAGAAAGTGACATTTTATTCCAAAGCTAGCTTAGGGAAAGAAGCACAGGCTTCCTGCCTTGAGGGTATCACTTTGCTTTTGGAGCAGAAAGTGTGTTTGTTTGTTTTTTGAGATGGAGTCTCGTTCTGTCATCCTGGCTGGAGTGCAGTGGCATGATCTCGGCTCACTGCTCGGAGGCTGAGTCAGGAGGATCGCTTGAACCTGGGAGGTGGAGGTTGCAGTGAGCCGTGATTGTGCCATTGTACTCTAGCCTGGGCAACAAGAGCAAAACTCTGTCTCAAAAAAAAAAAAAAAGAAAGAAAGAGAGAGAGAGCGAGCGAGAGATGGGGGTATCTCTCAGGCAATTATCTAATGGAGAAGACCTAGCTGGCAAATGATCAATCTACAATGACAAAGTTCAAGTTCACTGACCACCTTTAGGCTTAAAACATAAAATGAAATTAGTTTAGTACAAGGAAGTTTATCCACCCTAATTGGTGGTCACATATGTGCCCAAGCTCAAAGTATCAGGCTCACAATATCAGTTTTGCTCGACATGTCCTTTGAAGCCTTTCTACAGAAGTGTACCACTGTGCCTAAACCAGCATGTCCCAGTGTGGTCCTGGGATCACCAAAAGAAGTCCTGTACGAAGTGCTGGTGTCTGGGCTCTGTGTCATATCTGCGAAATCAAAATCTCTGGGGATGGGGCCAAGGAGTCACCATTTAAAAAAGAAAAAAAAAAAAAGATCTTTATGAAATTCTTACGCACATTAAGAACACTAAGAAAAGTCCCTATTCTAGCTCAAAATGCCTTTATAACCCTTAGAAATGCCTGAATATGAGATTCATTAAAAAAAGGTCTGATAATTACCTCAGATTTTTAACTCGGTCTTAAGAGAAAATAGTAAACATGTTTTAATTTTGAAAACAGCACTGAGAAAAGCCAAATGTAATTTTAGAAACACTCTCTACAATCATTTGTTGTATATTTTAATTACCAGGAGAAAACAGAATGTGGTTCTTTAATCACTACGAAAGTGGTGAGCTGCAAGCTCACTGTGGTTACAGTGTAGTAGAAATGTGCTAGGGTTGGGCTGAGTTTGCTTCCTGGTCACCCCACAGTCATGCAGTAATGCTCAATGAGAGCTCCGCACCGCATCAGATCGTGATCATCAGCAGTGGCACTGACAATCTTAATATTTAATCATATTTCCTAGAAGGAAAAATAATGGTAGTTTTCAGTAATCAAAGGAAACCAGTAGAATGTAGAAAAAGGATTAAAACATGTTATTTCTCAAACTGACCTGGTTCCTTTAGTGACTGATAGCGTGGAACTTCTCTCTGCACACCTGCTTAGGAAACCATCAGGCTGTGTGCCCAGAGCCCTGTACATACGTATTATTTCCAATAACTATCAGAATAAGCTTCAGGGAGGAAGCAGAGTTCCAGCCGAGATTTGGCGGTATTTTGTTGTGTCATCTTTAGTCATTTATTGCTTGTAGCCTCACTCTCTTGTCAGCTCAATGAGAGAAGAAACTAATTCTGTCTCGTGTAGGCAGAGTTTCTGGCCCAGAGTAGGTACAGCATAATATATCAATACATTACAGAAACACGAGCCTACAAATCTGTCGTTTTCTGAATTGGTCAAGAAACAGGCTATTTATTAATAAAAATTTCTAATTAATACACTTTTACTTTCCCTAGGAATTAAATTTTAAGAAAATATTCCAAGATTAAGCTGATAGAATATCATTTTTGGGGCCAGCCGCGGTGACTCACGCCTGTAATCCTAGCACTTTGGGAGGCTGAGGTGGGCAGATCATGAGGTCAGGAGATCGAGAACAACCTGGCTAACAAGGTGAAACTCCACCTCTACTAAAAATACAATACAAAAACATTAGCCGGGTGTGGTGGTGAGCGCCTGTAGTCCCAGCTACTCGGGAGGCTAAGGCAGGAGAATGGTGTGAACCCAGGAGGCAGAGCTTGCAGTGAGCCTAGATGGCGCCACTGAACTCCAGCCTGGGCGACAGAGCGAGACTCCATCTCAAAAACAAAACAAAACAAAACAAAAACAAAGAATATCTTTTTTGGGTGATCCAAATGTTTCGTCATTATTAAAAACACTGTATTTGGGGTATTTTGAACCAGAGTCTATCAGAAAAAAGTATACAAGCTTTAGAGTCAGAAAGAGCTTCACTAAAAGGTACATAGTGAAGTCAAAAAGATCTATTTTGCAAATTCCCCTGAAGCCACACTGTACATGTTGACCTCCTGAAAATTACTTAACTGTGTGTCTGCTTCTTTAATCACTTTTCTTGCCCTAGGAATGGCAGAACACAGAATTAAAGAATGTAAAGTATTTAACTTAATGCCTCACACCTAGTAGTTACAATGTACCAGAAGTTTGTTCCCTCACAGCCAAAACTTCCCTTCCTTATTTCTTACAGAGAGTGTCTTAAAGTACCATGCAAACCAATTTCAATTACATAAACTTGCTTTTTACAATTATTGTTGTCATTACTTTTACAAATGAGGAAACAGGCTATGAGAGTTTAAGAAACAGGCACCAAACAACACAGTACATAGTATTGCTTTAACATTTAACTTTTAAATGGTAACAGAAAATCCCATGACACTCCTTAAAAATAGCTTTATGAGAAAGAACATCAGAAATACTATAATTTGTTTAATACAGGTTGGGCATTCCTAATCTGAAAACCAAAATTAGAAATGCTCAAAATCTGCAACTTTTGTACACCAACATGAAGCCACAGGTGGAAAATTCCACACCTGTCCTCACATGACCGGTCACAGTAAAAACTGTATTTCATGCACAAATTTATTTAAAATACTGTAAAAATTACATTCAGGCTATATGTATAAGGCATATATATATACATACACACACATATATACATATTATATATATACATATATATATAAAAGAATTTTATGTGTAGGCTTGGGTCCCACATATAGCTTATTAGGTATACGTAAATCATCCCAAATCTGAAAAAATCCAAAATTTGAAACACTTCTGCTCCTAAGCATTTCAGATAAGAGAGACTCAATCTAAACATAATTATTTTTGTTCACATTTATTTATTTATTTATTTAGAGATAAGGTCTCACTCTGTCACTCATGTTGGAGTGCAGTGATATGGTCATGGCTCACTGCAGCCTCAACCGCTTGGGCTCAAGTGATCCTTCTGCTTCAGCCTCCCAAGTAGCTGGGACTACAGGTACCCACTACCTGTACCTGGATAATTTTTTTTTTTTTTTTTTTTTGAGACAGAGTCTCACTCTATTGCCCAGGCTGGAGTGCAGTGGTGTAATCTTGGCTCACTGCAAGCTCCGCCTCCCAGGTTCACGCCATTCTCCTGCCTCAGCCTCCTGAGTAGCTGGGACTACAGGCTCCCGCCACCGCGCCCGGCTAATTTTTTGTATTTTTTTTAGAAGAGACGGGGTTTCACCGTGTTAGCCAGGATGGTCTCTATCTCCTGACCTCATGATCTGCCCACCTCAGCCTCCCAAAGTGCTGGGATTACAGGTGTGAGCCATCGAGCCCGGCGTGCGATAATTTTTTTTTTTTAAGAGATAGGGTCTCGCTGTGTTGTCCAGGATGGTCTCAGACTCTTGGGATCAAGCAATCCTTCTGCCATGACCTCCCAAAGTGTTGGGATTACAGGAGTGAGTCACCATGCCTGGCCACCCAAATAATTCTAAACAATAACAAATATTTCTATTTAACAACTTCACCCCACAGTACGTCACAGTCTATATGGTTTTTTCTTCTTTATTTTAATTTTTGAGACAGGATCTCACTCTGGCACCCAGGCTAGAGTGCAGTGGTGTGATCATGACTCACTGCAGCCTTGACCTCACAGGCTCAAGTGCTTTTCTTACCTCAGCCCCCTGAGTAGCTGGGACTATGGGCATGCACCACCATGCCTGGCTAATTTTTAAAGTTTTTGTAGAGACCCTGGGTTTAAGTGATCCTTCTGCCTTGGCCTCCCAAAGTGCTGGGACTACAGATGTGAGCCACCACACCTGGCCTTACACTGTTCTAAACAGTTGGGGAGATAAACCAGACACTAACAAAATCTTATTTACTTCTGCAAGAGGCTAACAGCATATTCATATTTTCATGGCTAACGAAGAGACAAGGAGGTAGAGTGGAGAGAGACAATGACTTGGGGTGAAGAACCTGGACTCTACTTTCTAGCCATGAAATCCTGGGCAGTTCACTTAACTTAGTCCAGCCTCAGACTGGTCAATGAGTTAAATGTAAATTATCTTGCCTGCCTTAACCATCTCACAGAATTTGTAAGATAATCACAATAAAGAATACCTGTGGAAAAAAACTTTAAAAACTGTCATGCTCTAAAAGCATGCAAAAGAGCTGGCAATTTTCTTAAATAATGTTTTGTGGTTTTGAAGCTTTCATTAATTAAGATTGCTTGTGAGAAAGAAAATATAACTCTGATTAAATTTCTACTTCAATGAGTATTAGACCAGATGACAAACTCTCAGAAGTATCTGATAGTTCTGCAGCTTGGACACTGAATACTTTGAGGATAGTATCTTCTGAATAGTTCAAAATTTCTGGGTTAAAAGTTAACCTCTTGAGTGGCCAGGTGTGGTGGCTCACACCTATAATCCCAGAGTTTTCGGAGGCCAAAGCAGGCGTTAGTGTGAGGTTAGGAGTTTGAAACCAGCCTGGGCAATAGACGAAGAGGTCATCTTTACAAAAAAATTTTAAAAATTAGCCAGGCTTGTGGCACATGCCTGTAATCCTAGCCACTTGGGAGGCACAGGTGGGAGGATCACTTGAACCCAGGTATTTGAGGCTGCAGTGAGCTGTGATCGCACCACCGTACTCTATCCTGGGAATAATAAAAGAGCATAAAGGATTTTCATGGCAGTAAAACGATTCTGTATAATACTATGTGGTAAGATACATGCCATTATAATTTGTCAAAAGGTATAGAATGTATACCAAGAGTGAATTCTAATGTAAATTACGGACTCCGGGTGATGATGATGTGTCAACGTAGGTTTGTCGATTATGACAAATGTACTCAGGTGCAGGATACTGATAGTGGGAGAGGCTGCCCGTGTGTCGGGGAGGGGGTATTGGGAACTCTACTTTCTGCTCATTTTTGCATTGAAGCTAATACTGCTCTAAAAATTAAAGTCAAATAAAGAGAGATAAAGTAAGTCTATTATTCCAAACTATAAAATCTGTAGAAGAAAAAATAGATGACAAGCTTCATAACTTTGGATTTGGCAATGGTTTCTTGGATATGACACCAAGACCACAGATTACAAAAAAAAAAAAAGTAGACAAATGGTACATATCAAAATTTAAAACACTTGTTCAAAGTACACAATCAAGGGCCAGGCACGGTGGCTCACGCCTATAATCCCAGCATTTTGGGAGGCCGAGGCGGGTGGATCACTTGAGGTCAGGAGTTCGAGACCAGTCTGGCCAACATGGTGAAACCCCGTCTCTACTAAAAATACCAAAATTAGCCAGGTGTGGTGGCATGCGCCGCTAGTCCCAGCTACTCAAGAGGCTGAGGCATGAGAATCTCATGAACCCGGGAGGTGGAGGTTGCAATGAGCCGAGATCATGCCACTGCACTCCAGCCTGGGCGACAGAGGGAGGCTGTGTCTCAAACAAACAAAACAAAGTACACAATCAAAACAGTGAAATGGCAATCCACATAATGGGAGAATATATTTGCAAATTATTTATCTGAGAAGGGTATATCATATCTAGAATATATAAAGAACTCCTAAAACAACAAAATACAAATCAAATAATCTGACTTAAACATGGGCAAAGGACATAAACAGACATTTCTCCAAACATGGCCAATAAGCATGTGAAAAGATGCTCAACACATCATCAATTACAGAAATGCAAATCAAAATCACAATGAGCTATCATCTCACTCCCACTAGTGTAGCTACTACCAAAAAACCAGCAAATAACAAGTGTAGACAAGGATTTGAAAAAACTGGAATGCTTATGCGTGGTTGTTAGGATTGTAAAATGGTATAACCCCTATGAAAGAGTATGGACATACTCCAAAAATATTAGAAATATCATACGATCCAGCAATTCTACTTCTGGGTATATCTCTAAAATAATTGAAAGCAAAGTCTTGAAGAAATATTTGCACACTCATGTTCATAGCAGCACTATTCACAATAGTCAAGAGGTGGAAGCAACTCAAAGGTCCCCCAGTGGATGAATGGAGAAACACAAAGTGGTCTACACAGACAATAGAATACTATGCAGCCTTCAAAAGGAAGAAAACCCTGTCACATACTACAACATGAATGACCTTTGAGGAAATTATGCTATGTGAATTAAGGCAGTCACAAAAAGTCACAATGCAGTATGATTCCACTTACACAAAGTATCTAAAGTAGTCAAATTCATAGAAACAGAAACTGTAATGGTGGTTACCAGGTGCTATGGATGGGGGAAAAGGAGTTGTTACAAAACTTTTTTTAAAAGCAGGAAGTTATTGTTTAATAGGTATAGAATTTCAGTTCCGAAAGATAAAGTTTTGGAGATCTAGTTTACAACAATCTAAAGATATTTAACACTACTAAACTGTACACTTAAAGTGATAAAGATGATAAATTTTATATATTTTTACCATAATAGAATAAACAACATAGAGTCAATTTTTTAAAATAAGTTGACCCTTGAATATTTAAGGCTAATGTTGTGATCGAGATCTACACTTGCCAAAATGACTGAAAGTGAAGGAGATCGCATATGTATTCTAAAGAAAAGCCACTGAATGAAAGAAAGCATCTATCCCATACACCTAAAGAAACTGACAAAAAAAAAAAAAGATTAAGTCCTGAAAAACTGGTAGCTAAGACGAGTTTAATAAAGATGCAGAAAAGCTACCAAAGGCTGTCAAAATAAGCTGGCAATACCTGTCATTCACACCCTTCCCACAGAGTCATAGATACTTGTTTTCTCTCTGGTGTTAGTATTTTTGCATGGTTTAATGCTTTACCCTTTGGGCTTTCATATCTTCTTGGATTTTTTTTTTTTTCAGGCAGGGCTGAGACGATGACATCGAAAAGGAATTATATCAGACATTGTAGCCAGTCTGTTTTCATTTTTGTCTCATCTTTAGACTCTGAAAGCAATTGATAGTCAGGTCCTGGACAGGATCTTACATATCAGTGAACAATTGCTTTTCTCACAAGATAAAAGATAAATGAGAGGGAAAGGAACTAAAAGGAAAAAGCAAGCAAAACAGAAAGGTAAAAGCAACAGCAGAGGAGGAAATCAAGCAAGGAAACAAATATTAAGATTAATCCAAAATCTCTTATGGGCAATTCTAAACACAAATTTCTAATAACAAATGTTGCCTTTTGAGTGATAGTTACCTTTAAATAAATTATTTCATTTAATTCTGCAACAGTCCTTTCTAAAAACAAGAAACAGTGAAGCCAGGAAGGATTAAATGAACTGCTCAAGAACATCAGCTTGGGAGAGAATCAATATTTTAACATAAATCACTGTCTCTTTTACAAATTATAAATCACACACATTTCCTTAAAAGGTAAGATGAAACTGTACTTAGCACTCTTATCTTTTTTTCTAATGTCTAATCAAGTCAATCCCATGAAAAGCAGATACTGAATGCTTGTGAAAGGTATTTTTCCTTGAATAGAAAGTTCAACTCTTAGAGATAGTTTCAGGTTAAATTAGTAAAACTCTATTTTAACTATCAAAAGCAAGTTTAGAAAATTCAAGATTTTAGGAATAAAAAGACAGTTTCTTAGTATACCTAAATAAAAAAATGGCTAATAGTAGGCATTTAGTTAACTGACTAATGCTTGATTTGCAAGTATTAATCTTACAAAGAATGAGAAACTGAATATTTTTAATCCTCTCCATGCAATTCAACTCTGCTTTAATTTTGATAGAATTCTATTGTCAGAGGTGTTTGAATCAGAGCAACTCCATCTTAAATAGGAGCTGGGTAAAATAAGGCTGAAACCTACTGAGCTGCATTCCCAGATGTGTAAGGCATCTAAGTCACAGGATGAGACAGGAGGTCAGCACAAGATACAGGTGGTAAAGACCTTGCTGATAAAACAGGATGCGGTAAAGAAGCCAGCCAAGGCCGGGCGCGGTGGCTCAAGCCTGTAATCCCAGCACTTTGAGGGGCCGAGACGGGCGGATCACGAGGTCAGGAGATCGAGACCATCCTGGCTAACACGGTGAAACCCCGTCTCTCCTAAAAAATGCAAAAAACTAGCCGGGCGAGGTGGTGGGCGCCTGTAGTCCCAGCTACTCGGGAGGCTAAGGCAGGAGAATGGCGTAAACCCGGGAGGCGGAGCTTGCAGTGAGCTGAGATCCAGCCACTGCACTCCAGCCTGGGCGACAGAGCGAGACTCAGTCTCAAAAAAAAAAAAAAAAAAAAGCCAGCCAAGACCAACCAAAGCCAAGATGGCAACGAGAGCGATGACAGCTTACAAATGCCATGGCAATGTCAGGAAGTTACCCGATATGATCTAGAAAGGGAAAGCGTGAATAATCCACTCCTTGTTTAGCATATCATCAAGAAATAACCATAAAAATGGGCAACCAAGTCCAGGTGAAGTTGCTCATTCCTATAATCCTAGCACTTTGGGAGGCTGAGGTGGGTGGATCACCTGAGCTCAGGAGTTTGAGACCAGCCTGGCCAACATGGTGAAACCCTGTCTCTACTAAAATACAAAAATCAGCTGGGCATCGTGGCAGGTGCCTGTAATCCCAACTATTCAGGAGGCTAAGGCAGGAGAATCGCTGGAAACTGGGGGTGGAGGTTGCAGTGAGCTGAGATCCCGCCATTGCACTCCAGCCTGGGCAAAAGAGTGAAACTCTGTCTCAAAAAAAAAAGGGCATTCCACCTCAAAAAAAAAAAAAAAAAAAAGGCAACCAGCAGCCCTTGGGGCTGCTCTGTCTATGGAGTAGCTATTCTTTTATTTGTTTATTTTCTTAATAAACTTGCTTTTACTTTAAGGACTCTCCCTGAATTCTTTCTTGTGCAAGATCCAAGAACCCTCTCTCAGGTTCTGGATCAGGATCCCTTTCCAGTAATGGTTTTGTTTTATTTTTTAGTTTCGATCTGCCACCCAGGCTGGAGTTCAGTGGCGCAATGTCAGTTCACTGCAGCCTCGACCTCCTGGGCTCAACCAATCCTCCTGCCTCAATCTCCTGAGTAGCTGGGACCACAGGCACGCACAACCACATCAGCTAATTTTTAAATTATTTTTTGTAGAGGGTTTCACCATGTTGCCCATGCTGGTCTTTAACTCCTGGGCTCAAGCAATTCTCCCACCTGTCTCGCAAAGTGCTGGGATTACAGGTTTGAGCCGCTGCACCCGCCCGCCCTAGGTTTTCTTTTTTTTTTTTAGAGTGCAGTGGCGTGATCCCGGATCAATTGTCTCACTGCAACCTCTGCCTCCCAGGTTCCAGCGATTCTCCTGCCTCAGCCTCCTAGTTTTGCTTTCTTAATAGCACCAATCCCTACGTGAAATCACCTCCTTCATTCCTCTCCCGTACTGGTATCTGGATGCTGATCCATCCAACAGAGCCAGGAACACAAAGGGCTCCTCACTGCTAGACCCAAGCGGAGCATCACTGACCTATTTAATAGAAACCTGCACCATGAAACCTGAATATAAATTTTCCAGCAAACTTCAGAAAACGAATGTATCCTCTCTTGGTCATTTCTGCTTGTGAGCTTTAGGAGAAATCAGCTGAAAGGGACATGAAAGGGTTGGTGGAGTCTCAATCGCTCATTTTAATGATGAGGAGGCCGGGCACAGTGGCTCCAGCCTGTAAACCCAGCACTGTGGGAGGCCAAGGCAGGCGGATCACCTGAGGTCAGGAGTTCGAGACCAACCTGGCCAACATGGTGAACCCCCGTCTCTACTAAAAACACAAAAATTAGCCGGGTGTGGTGGTTCGCACCTGTAACCCCAAATACTTGGGAGGCTGAGGCAGGAGAATCGCTTGAACACGGCAGGCGGAGATTGCAGTGAGCCCAGATCGCGCCACTGCACTCCAGCCTGGGCGCCAGAAGACTCCATTTAAAATAAATAAATTGATGAGGAAACAGGCCCGCAGAGGGGAAGTAAATCGGAAAATCTATTTCATGAAGCAAGTCCATTTTTCTTCACACACACACACACACACACACACACACACACACGGCTTCTGTTAAGCTGCAGGCTCTAATCCTGGCACTTCCCAGGCTTCGCCTCAAGGAATATGTTTATCCGGCTAATACAGGCGGAGCGCCCGCGGTGCAGGCGGGAGGTGGCGGATTAACGCGGCAGCCCCTCCCCCGGCCCCCGCCGGGCTTGCGTTCCACCGACCAGAACATAGACCAACAAGTAAACAAATTAAGACAAAGGCAGAAAAAGATGTGTGAAGGAGCTAACCAGCCAGGAAGCCGAGAATAGAGAGAGCGGAGGGGAGGTGGGGAAGGGATTTCGGGAGACAGGACTCCGGACGCCGGCACACAGCCGACACCCGATCCGCGAGGGCAAGGCTGGCACCGCGATCCCCGGCCTGGAAACGCGCCCCCGCCCTGAGCTCCGCAGACCTTGCTGCGCTTCCCTGCGAACCCTGCTGCGCATCCCAGCGGATCCTGCTCCCATCCTGCTTCTGCAGCGAGGCCTTCCCGGGCCCCTCCGCGGGCGGCCCCGGGCCTGTTCACCTGCTCAGTCCCCTCCGGAGAGCGCGAGGCCAACGCGCCGGCCGCACAAAGACCCGGGGACACGCGCGCCGGCCTGGAGGCACCGACCCCCGCGCGCCCAGCAGGCGGCACCGGCCCGTCCGTTTGTGCGCGCGGCTCGCGGCTG
>NW_016806642.1:7557932-7583504 GCF_001698545.2 Rhinopithecus bieti
GGAAGGGAGGGAGGGAGGGGAGGGAGGGAGGGAATTATTAATTCCCTTTTTAATACAACTTAGTGTGAACTAAAATAAACTGTAACAAAACAGATATTACTTCTAGATCTCATTATATTAGAATAAATAGCATTCAACTAAGGCTTTTAAAATAGTTCCAAGAGCATCAAAATACTATATAGGCCAAAATTTCCACTCTCTTCTGATTTGGATAGGTAAGTATAAGCAAGCAAGTAAACAAATTGTAAAAAGGGATAATGTGTGCTGTTGCTTTTTATTCTATACAATTAACCCTGAGCAATCCAAGTTTAAACTGTGTGGATTCATGTATATGCAAAATATCTTCCAACTCTGCCACCCCTGAGACAGCAAGACCAACCCTGTCTCTTCCTCCTCCTCAGCCTACTCAACATGAAGATGAGGATGAAGACCTTTATGATGATCCACTTCCACTTAATGAATAGTAAATATATTTTTTCCTCCTGATGGTTTACTTTTTTTTTTTTTGAGACAGAGTCTTGCTCCGTCTCCCAGGCTGGAGTGCAGTGGTGCGATCTCGGCTCACTGCAACCTCTGCCTCCTGGGTTCTAGCGATTCTCCTGCCTCAGCCTCCTGAGTAACTAGGACTACAGATGTGTAGCACCACACCCGGCTAATTTTTTGTATTTTTAGTAGAGACAGGGTTTCATCATGCTGGCCAGGCTTGTCTTGAACTCCTGACCTCAAACAATCCACCTTCCTTGGCCTTCCAAAGTGCTGGGATTACAGGTGTGAGCCACCACGCCCAGGCTGATTTTCTTAATATTTTCTTTTCTCTAGCTTACTTTGTTGTAAGAATATATATAATACACATACAAAATATATGCCTAATTGATTGGTTGTGTTATTGGCAAAGCCAAGAGTAGGCTATTAGTAAAGTTTTGGGAGATTCAAAAGTTATATGCTGATCTTTAAACTACCAGTGGAAATCCTGATAATTTATCCTTTGATATCCATTCTACCTTTTCTCTTGAATAATAGACTACAATTTTTTAGCTGGGCATATGTCTCTCCAGAAGAAAAATAACATTTCTCAGCCTCCTTTACAACTATTTGTATAACTAAACTCTGGACAATGGAATACAACTTAAAGAATTAAGTGTTGGCTGGGCGCGGTGGCTCAAGCCTGTAATCCCAGCACTTTGGGAGGCCGAGACGGGCGGATCACGAGGTCAGGAGATCGAGACCATCCTGGCTAATGCGGTGAAACCCCGTCTCTACTAAAATACGAAGAAAACTAGCCGGGCGAGGTGGCAGGTGCCTGTAGTCCCAGCTACACGGGAGGCTGAGGCAGGAGAATGGCGTAAACCCGGGAGGCGGAGTTGGCAGTGAGCTGAGATCCAGCCTGGACAGAGAAAGACTCCTTCTCGAAAAAAAAAAAAAAGAATTACGTGTTATTTTCCAGAAATATCCTTAAAAGGAGGAAGGCTGCCCTTTCTCTTCTCTCCTTTCCTTTCTGGTGGCTGGACTGGCATGCCACCTTGATAGCTGCAGCTAGTATCTTCTTGACATTTTGAGGTGACATGGAGGATAGAGGTCACACATAGGAGAACAACAATATGAAGAAGCCCAGGTCCCAGACACTGTGCAATGTCCACTTCCAGGTCCATACGTGTGAAAAAAATAAACTTCTGTCCTCCAGAATGGCTGTTATTTGGGGGTATCTTCACTCAGAGTCAAACTTAATCCTTAAGAATATATCTTCTAATTAGTCCTCCTGTTGCAATTTGTCAACAAGTTAATTCTCCCTAATGATCACCGATTAATCCTTTACTAACTAAAAGAAGTCTCACCTTATTCATAACCCTCCATCATCACACCACAAACCCGGTTCAATTACTCTACACATCTAGACTGATTTGCCTTATATCTGCTTTGTCAACTATAAAACTGCTTTGTAAAAATAATCAAAACTAAACTCCAGACAGGGTATCTGAAATGAATATTTCAAGAAGACAAAAATATCAAGAGATAGAAGGACATATAATCAGTGCCCAAGCCCCTCCAAATTACATGCCTTCTGCATAATTTTAATATCCTGTTATTCATCCATTTGCTCATTCATTTAGTATTTATTGAGTGTATCATCTGTACAAGGCATTAAACAAGACATGTTGAATTAAAAATTAATCAAGATAGACAATTCTCATGAGGCTATAAATATAATGAATAACCATGTATGAAGAATGATAATATCATGGTAGGCTGTAGAAGTAAAAGTGAAATAATAGAGGAACCAACAAAAAGAAATACAGAAGATAACACTTAAAGTCAGGAAAGGTTTCCCAGTAAGAACAGATGGTATTGTTTGAGCGTCAGCATGTAGGGCTGCAACCCAACAGAGACTTCCGTATTCATATTTCTTTCCTTTTTTTTTGAGACGGAGTTTCATTCTTGTTGCCCAGGCTGGAGTGCAATGGCGTGATCTCGGCTCACTGCAACCTCTGCTTCCCAGTTTCAAGTGATTCTCCTGCCTCAGCCTCCCAAGTAGCTGGGATCACAGGTGTGTACCACCATGCCCAGCTAATTTTTGTATTTTCAGTAGAGACAGGGTTTCACCATGTTGGTCAGGTTGGTCTCAAACTCCTGACCTCAGGTAATCCACCCGCCTTGGCCTCCCAAAGTGCTGGGATTACAGGCATGAGCCACCTTGCCCAGCCCTGTATTCATATTTCTTTTGTCTGCTTTATATCGTTTTTCTATATCTTTTGCTTTCAGGTTGATACTTTTCATGTATTGATCCTGCAGTTAGCAGGCCTGCCTAGAGTGTTTTTGCAAAATACATTTTCGTCTCCTATTATAGGAATATAAAATATGATAAATTATAATAAAACATTTTATTTGCAAATTGGAAGCTAATAAGATCTAGTCAGGGATTCTTTTCAAGCAAAGCAAATGAGCTGAGAGTACACATGTAGTTATTTCCATTTTGGCCCCTGGGAATCTCTTCTGATGATATCTTTCTTGGCTTTGTGCCTTGGCTAGGACTCGTCAGGATGTCAGAGAGCTAAGTTTCACAAGACCTAGTAACACAGTCAACCACAATTGGTTGTGCAGCATGTATACTGCACAAGGGTGCCAGGCTGAGATAGTGGGTGGGAGTTGTTATGGAATTCATTTGATTGGGTCCAAGGATAAAGGCATTCCTTTTTTCTTTGATCAAAGGCCTTCCTTGCTAAGTCATCTGAGTGCCTCCCCATGGGTATCTTTCCAGAGTGTATAGCTTTCTCCAACTCACCCAAACGTAGTGTTCCAGATATTCCACAGAATTAATGATAGTAAAGGGAAGAAAACTTTAGGCTCACCTTTTTTCAGACTCATTTTGAAAGCTGAACCATAAACCTGTCTATGTCTCCGTTATTAAAATAGACATTCTCCTTCCCACATGAATATTTGAATATATTTACAAGATACCAATCCTTCCATCTTTAACTATGCCCCTTTCAAGAAGATATAACTGTCCAGAACTCAAGAATCAGAAATCAGTGTTTCCCCCTATCTAGACTGGATGAAGCCAAGAGCAGAGAAAAATGCTCAGCAAAATTATGGTTTCTAGAGAACCCGTTGGCATCAAGATTTTGGGAAATTTCTTTTAAAAAAAATCAAGAGGAATTTGAAATGTTCTCCATAAAAATTATGCTTTGTTCAAAGGTAACACTTTTTTTTTTTGAGATGGAGTTTTGTTTTTGTCACCCAGGCTGGAGTACAATGGCATGACCTCGGCTCACTGCAACGTCTGCCTCCTGGTTCAAGCGATTCTTCTGCCTCAGCCCCCTAAGTAGCTGGGATTACAGATGCCCACCACCACACCTGGCTAATTTTTTGTATTTTTAGTAGAGATGGGGTTTCACCATGTTGGCCAGGCTGGTCTCGAACTCCTGACCTCAGGTGATCCACACGCCTTAGCCTCCCAAAGTGCTGGGATTACAGGCGTGAACCACTGCGCCTGGCCAGGTAAAACAATTTTTATGCTGAACTTAGATTTCTGAAATAGGAAGATATGAGGGAAAGGATGGTCATGTAGGGAGAATGTTCTGCATTTCATATGTATTATGTCACTTAGTCCTCTAAATAATCCAAAGAGGTAGGTGCTTCCATGTCCACATTAGAGTTAAGGAATAAGTTTCAGAAAGATTAAATAAAGAGATGATCTAAATTTGCATGACGAAAATTGCATGACTCCAAATCCCATACTCTTAACCAACAAATTATGGTTTATATAAACTTATACAAAGTTAATTAGACTCATTAGAATACCCAATATTGATATTGAATATAACCATGAATCATCACTTACTTATTTACTTATTTTTTAGAAATGGGGGCCTTGCTCTGTTGTCCACATTAGAGTGCAGTGGTGTGATCCTAGCTCACTCAAACTTCAAACTCCTGGGCTCAAGCGTTCCTCCTGCGTTAGCCTCCCAAGTAGCTGGGACTACAGGTGCATGCCACCATGCCTGGCTAATTTTTAAATTTTTTGTAGAGATGGGGGTCTGCCTATGTTGCCCAGGCTAGCATTTATTCTTTCATACAACATTAAGCAATAATTATGTACAAAGGACTGTGTTGAGACCCATATGACAGAACCATTCTAGAAAAGCAGTGGTGAGGCTGGGAATCATGGCTCCCAGCACTTTGGGAGATCAAGTAGGGAAGATTGCTTGAGTCCAGGAGTTTGAGACCAGCCTGGGCAACCTGGTTAGACTCCATCTCTAGACAGAATGTTTTAAAATTAGCCAGGCATGGTGGCATGTACCTGTGGTCCCAGCTACCTGGGAGGCTGAGGTGGGAGGATCGCTTGAGCCTGGGAGGTCAAGGCTATAGTGAGCCATGATTATGCCACTGCACTCCAGTCTGTCAATGGAGTGAAACTCTGTCTAAAATATATATATTATATATATATATATATATATATTTTTTTTTAGTAGAGACGGGGTTTCACCGTGTTAGCCAGGATGGTCTCGATCTCTTGACCTCGTGATCCGCCCGTCTCGGCCTCCCAAAGTGCTGGGATTACAGGCTTGAGCCACCGCGCCCGGCCATTTACTATAAAGGTCTAGCTGGCCTATTTTGATATGAAGTATCATGTATTCATCCTACTTTTCATGATTTGTATAGATTTAGAACAGTGCTGTTTTACCTCCCTTGAGCTATGGATTTTATGGATGATATAATAAAGATAACCTCCTCCTCCTTTCAATCTCCCCAACACCCCTCCCCACATTCCAAGAAAATTCAAGGGACTAGCAGACATTCTTGGACTCCTTATGGACTGACAGATTCCAGGCTAAAAGCTCACATTTAGGCTCTTCGTATTTACTAAAAATGTATATCTTCAAGGTTTTCTCTGCCCTAACCAAACAGAACATCCACTCCCCCTAAAAATCATAGGACTAGAAGGAATTTTAAGGATAATTTAGTCTCACACTCATTTTACAGATTAAGAAAGCGAGGCTCCAGAGAAAGTCAATGACTTGACAACTTGGTCACAAACTAACAAGAGGCACAGTCTTGATTTCTTGGCCTCCATATTCTCCCTCTATCAGGTAACCCCTCGGGATCACAGTCTCTCCTCTGTGTTCCCTGAGGAAAATGAAAATTCAACATGTATTTGAGGCCAGAGTCACAATGGGCTTTTTATAAGAGGATTTAAAAAATTGTCAAATAAAGCAGAAGACACTGCTTAAACACTGGGAAAATCTTCAAGGGAAATCTCCACGGTTTACAAATCATAAGGTACTTTAACCATAACCATAGAGGGCTTTAAAGTGTATAGATATTTTGCAAATATTACATAAGAATATAGGGAATAATATAATGATATTCTATACTAAAGTATTCTTATCTAATCTATTTAGTATTTGCTACTACCATTTGCCAGAAAATTTAGGGTCATGTTCAAAAAAGTTAAGGTAATGTTTGAACAGTTAACTTTTTTACAGCAAGGGAAAAACCTAAATAACTAACCAGGTTAAATTCAGGCCATGAAATTAACAGAGTTAGAAATAATGAGTATACAACTGGTAGTCACAATAAAAACATAAACAAATTATTTCACAGAGTATACCACAATAAAGGCAACAACTTTCAATCTTACACAAAGGAAAAATAAATGTACCAACATACACAGAAATATGTATACATATATTTTGCATAGAGCTAATCTTTTCAGAGTACTTACCATTTACAAAACAATGTATTAAATACTTTATATATTTTATGCCATTTCATCACCAGGAAAACCTTATTAGGTAGGTAGTATTATCCCTGGTTTGTAGAAAAGAAAATCAAAGTTCAGAGAATTTTGTAATAACGAATTTGCTCAAGTATACACAGTTAACAAGCTATAAAGTAAAATCTAACCTTGAACTCACAGCTGTCTCAAAGCTTCAACTTCTATAATGTAACTCAGGGGTTGGCAAACTTACTTGAGAGAGCTCGACAGTACATATGTTACGCTTTGGGGCTATATGGTCTCTGCTGCAATTATTCAACTCTGTTTTTTTGTAGTTTGAAAGCATCAACAATAAGACTTTCCTTTACAAACACACGTAACGGGCCACATGCTGAACCAAAGGTTTACTGGTCACAAAGTGGAAAAGCTTCTACTCTTGCCTATTTGACCAAGAAACTATCCCGTTACTTGTCCTAAACATGGCGCAATGCATAAATCATATTATAGATTAGTTCAGAAACCACTGTATAAGTGAACTCAAAGTAAAAATGAATTGCTCAATTAAAGTAAGAAAAAAAAGACGGAAAGCAGGAAAACAATTGCCCATTATTCTAACGCTCATCATTCCCAAATACATAATTCCTTTATGATTATAGAAAAATTACTTGTCCGATAAAAACCATTGTTCCACAGAGAGAAAATACCCTTTCTTTATATAACATAATTGTACCAAGTAGCCCATAAAAAAAAAACCTTCTAAGTAATACGTATAGATGGTAGAATGATTCCCTTTTCTTTAGTGAGCCATTGTTCCATAAGAATACCCACTTTATAAATGGAAAAGATTTGCCCACTCTCTTATGAATATTCGTTAGGTTACATGCAAAATGACCTTTTCTACATCAGTTCAAATAAGGTTTATTAAACACCTATAGTTACCTAAACTCCGGCCATAGATAAGACCAACACCTAAACTAGTCTCAACACAGCAAGCACTGTAAGTGCATTAATGGCCGTATACTCACAGACAGGGAGTGAATATTTAAATGCAAAGCGAAAGAAACAGAAGCACAGGCCTATGATGGGAGTAACAGACTCAAGGGGGACTGAAGAATGGAAAGCTAGTTTTTGCAGGTTCTGTGATCTGTGAAAACGCAGATTATCTGCCTGCCAAAATGATTGTTCTCAAGGAACAATTGAAACACGTGACTAAACAACTTGCAAATTATCATATAAATGTGACTTAGCAATAAATCAAATCCAATGTCTTGTCATTTGAAGAACCAAAGTATTTAACTTAATTTTACACAGTAGCAGAGAGCTGTTTTCAAAGCCTTTGCGTGACACAGATAAACAGCTGCAACCAATGTAATTTTGTTATTAGATGATCGCTATGGGCATGTTTTATCCCTGCAGGCATAATCAAAGCATTTCCAAGATGCAGGAGACACATTCAAGTGAACACTTAGATGAGAGAACCTAGAAACTACCCATTAGATATAAATTTTTTTTTAACCTTTCATACCTCATTATCTTCTGCTTCATGGAACTCTAAGGTGCTGCCTTCTCATTCCCAGCCTGCTCTTGTACCTGCACTGGCTTTTGTAAGATTCTGCAAAGCAGATATGGAAAACCTGAAGCAGGTACAGGCAACACTGAGCCAAAACCCAAGCAGGCAACACTGAGCCAAAACCCAAATGAAATTCAAAACCTTTAACAAAATGCTCGTACATTTCCATCTTACTTAGGCCGAACATGAAAATATTGAGTGACTCACACTACAATTTGTAAAAATTTCGTAATTAAAATAAATTGGAAACCTCGACACTCACCCATTCCCATCTGGTTAGCATCAAGAGACTTGCTATTTCTTCTCCAAATGCAGACCTTTCTCCGCAATGGAAGAGAAGTCAGTTTGTGCTGAGAAGCCTGGCTCATACTGGGCAGCGTGTGATGCCATGGGGAGGTGTACCCTAGGCTTCATGGCATACCTCCGATACTGTATTTTTCTCCATTCAGCTACATGTGATTTGTGACTTTTCTTTTAAATTGGAACTTCCAATATTAAAATGTGGTTTGCTGGGGAATACAGTGAACATTTTCAGAATTTGGAACTTCAGTATGCTTTTTGGAGGGAGGAATTCTAATTACATGTTTCTTTGTCCAATGAGTGGATGTAAGAAATAAATTGCCAAAAAAGAGAATAGCAATCAATTTGGCTTCACTAATAAAATGGATTACTTGAGAAGATGCATGAAGACACGAAAAATTAAAACTTCTTAAAAGTACAGGCTTTGGAGTCATCTAGACTTGATCTATAAAACAGTAAGACTTAAAAAAACTCTAACATTATACATGTCGAAGAAAACAATGTGTGTAAGGCATTAAGCACAGTGTGTAGAACATAAGTATTCAAAAAAGTAAAGGAATAAACCTATAAATTTCATTTCAATGTTCTCAAATGTAGCTACTTGGATGAGCTATCACTATAATTTCTATTTCAGAAATTTCATAAAATAATTTCTATTTCAGAAAACTTCAAGTTTTAGAACTCTGTTACACATGTATCCCCTCTCGGCACAGATCATTTCTATCCTTTCCCTCCTACAAGCCAGGCTTGTAGCACTTCTTAAGTGGACTCACAAGTCTGGAGCTTGGACTCTAAGCCACTCCCACCAATCTCAAACGCTCAGTCTCTTCCAGAGGGCCTTCCAGTATACGTGTCTCTGGACCCATACATATTTTTTTTTTGTAGAAATTTTATAAACTTCTTGAAGGCAAAGTTCATATTAGATGCTGTATTTGTCCTCTTAGCCTTAAGGCTGTATTAGGTTCCAAAAATGCTTAATGATGCATCACCACAGTAACTGCAGCTATCCTATACTTCCACCAACCAATGGATAAACCCCTCCAAACATTCTATAAAAAGAGCTTAACTATCTAAAAATGGGAATAATAATACTAACATGGAATAGATATATTCAAAATGTGCAATATGAATTCCTCACACTATGCAAGGAACTTAAGAGTTTGGCATACCAGCCGGGCGTGGTGGCTCAAGCCTGTACTCCCAGCACTTTGGAAGGCCGAGGCGGGTGGATCATTAGGTCAGGAGATTGAGACCATCCTGGCTAACATGGTGAAACCCTGTCTCTACTAAAAATACAAAAAATTAGCCGGGCATGGTGGCGGGCATCTGTAGGCCCAGCTACTCAGGAGGCTGAGGCAGAAGAATGGCATGAACCCAGGAGGTGGAGCTTTCAGGGAGCCAAGATTGTGCCACTGCACTCCAGCCTAGGCGACTGAGCGAGACTCTCTCAGAAAAAAAAAAAAAAAAAGAGTTTGGCATACCATAAATGTAAAGAAAAAGATAAAAGTTGTTTAAAAAATACGTATCTAAACAAGTAAACATAATAGAAACTTAGGAGTGATATTTCTTACCTCCTCCCCATTGCATTCAACAAAAAAGAGGCAGTCTCTGCAAGAACGTAACTTTAACTGCTACTTAATTTTTGATATGTTATTTCCTTAATTCAAATAACAATTCCCGCTCTTTGTTCAACATTGGATCAATTTAAATGATGAGTGTTTAACCTATACTTATATATATCAAACCTAAAATACTTTAAAGTGACATAAAACTACTGAAATCAAAGCAACATAAACCCATGTAAAATAATGTGTTTCCAAGCAAGAACAAAAGAAAAGGTAAATTCTCTACAGACCAAGGCCTCATCCTTTATTTATAATTCTTCATATGACATTTTGTAAAATATGCCAAAAAGAAACATGAAATAGAAACACGTTTTTAAAACTGACTGAATGCCAAAGCAGTGAACATAATATAAGATAGACTAAGTCATAAGACTACTAAAATGTATTAAAATACTTTGGAGTTAAATGTGTATACATAAATAGAAGTTTTTAATAAATGTTGAAAATATTTATTGTAGAAAATCAATCCTGATCATGAACACTGAAAAAGTAACTTACATATAACACATAAATATGTGTCCATTTATGAGACACATTGGTAGTTAATAACCTTTTTAAAAGTGAGTTTATATATTAGTTCAATAAAGTATACAGGACACATAAATTCCTAATGACTAGATATACTTGATTCACTTTCTAGAAAACTGCAATGGGGATTTTCAAGGGTTCCATTGTGGTGTTTGGAGCCTGGACAGTGGCGACTTCAAGTCAGTGTGGTAGAGATTAAGAAAATGATCAGGGTTGGCCAGTTCTACTCAGGAGATTAAAGCATACATATATTTATAATCTGGAGAAATAGATTTTAAAAATCAAGAAACTTCTAAAACAAAAGGAAAATTAATAAACTGCTCTGAAGAGTCTGAGGAGAAGCAGGCAGGATCCACAAATATCCAGGATGATTTCTGTAAGCTGCCGTGTCAATACAAGTTTGAGAAGCAGTATTCAAAAGATGACAGACAACTAAAAGCAATTCCAGCTGCAGAATGAAAGGAAACATAATATAGACAGACAGTTGTCACTACAGGGAATCTGTGACGCATCCATTTAGGAGCTATAGCATTTCCTCCAAATCAAAATAACAGAATCGAATACTAGGTAGTTTAGGACCCCCACAGGAATATCTTCAGAAATTATATTTTAAGCAAAAGAAAAGTTCTTGCTCAATAATTCTGACAGCATAGCCACGAATAAGGTTTGCTAGCTTAAATCAGGAATGCAGCAAATACTCTACTGTTGCAGTAGACATAACCTAATTTGCGTGTGCACTGCTGAAAATAAAAAGAAAGGCTATAATGTCATGTCTAACTCTTGAGTTAACAATTGCCTCCCTTAGGCAACAATACTTATGCAAGAATACCCCTATTATGTCTCAATATTCCATTTTATTTAGATAAAAATAAGTTCTGATTTTAAGAAATTTATTTTTTTAAGTCAAGCAAAAGAGTACTCTATTGCATGAAATTATATTGCCAACGTAGCAATGATTGCAAGAACCATTATGTTAACAAGGAAATGAGTGGTAATACTTCCAAGAGCTGAGCCCCCACCCCTAATGAATTTAAATTTGTAGGTTTAGATGAATAAGGCACCAAACACAACTAGCAAATGAAATAATTAAGGTATTATTTTACAATTTAGAAAAAGCAGCCTTTTGTTTACTACTATGAGTCCTTAATGATATTCTGCTTTCATCTCTAACAAAATGCTGAGTAGTCAGTTTTAAAATTAACCAGAATAACCTAGTTCTAAAGTAAATAGTCTTCCCTTTTATTATGGTGAAGTCACAAGTAACAACAATAATGATAATAAATGTCCCAGAGGTTTACTTCTCAATTAAAATTCTGAAAGAAGAGAATACTGCATGAACAGTGTTGAGAATCTTGGCAGTGAAACTACTGGTATATCTTTGACAGTCTGATTAAACTGCTCCACTTTTCAAAAACATCATAAGGACAATTCAAACTACAGTGCACATGAAAGGAAATTGTAGGGGTTTGTTTCTAATGTACAATTGCCTTGCACATGCATATGTGCCCTCGCTCTCTTAAGAAAAATGCCTTGGCTTACCATTGTTTAAACCTTTAAAACCACATTCTGCACCAACACTAAAACAGCATCAGACTGCATTCCAAAAGAACCACAGATCACACAGGCAATGGAAATCTTACCTGGGAAACCCCCTTGGACCATTGTTGTGTTCCCTTCAGAGTATCTGCATTCCTGACAAATATCCAATGCTGGACGCAGCTCAAATCCTCACCACAGACTCCTCTCTCTTCTGACGACCTTGGGCCTATTTTTTTTTTCTCTCTCTCTTTCTCTCAGATTTTGTTCTCTTTAAGGGCAACCTGTCAATCTATTATATCAGGAAAAGCAATCAATTAAGCTAATTTCAAGCTAGTCCTCAAGCTAAACAGTCACCTCTGTCAGCAGGTAAAAGCTGCTTGGAAAACTATGCCGGAGAAGCAAAATCCCTGGTTTCCCACATCTGACCCTCGGATGCTTCACGCTGCCGACTGTGACACTCAGTTACCCTGCTCGCCTCAGGATGATAGCTCTATTTCAGAACAGGAGGCATTATAACCGCAACCATTTATTGTGGCCAGCTTCAATTAATATCATTTTAATGACCCAGTTTTCCTGCTGAGAAACGGTTCATCGCATTAGTTACATCTTTCAAATGCAAATTAAAAGGAAATAGCAGTTGATTTCAGCCTGTCCAAACTGAGGGGAACAGTCATCAACTTGCTCTCTCCTTAATGCTCCCAGCATTGAATCATGTTTATAACAAAGAAGCTGGTGAACCACATGGAACGTGTGGTATCTCTCCCCTAGCGAGATTCATTTGTATCTCAGTAACATTCTAAACGTGCAGTAAAGATTCTATTTAAGCAGTCAAGCCTTCAACTTAGCTTTCAGAGGGGAGAAATACTAAAAAAAAAAAAACAAAAAACAATTGTAGCTTCAGAAAAGCCACTAGAAAAATGGTTGACATTTCTTAAATTTCACTCAAAATGCTACAATGCAGTCCTCACCCTACCCTACCCCCACACACCTGAAAACCATTATTTAACCAATTACAATGACTTCAGAAGTATCTATCAATTATACAGTATAATCTTTCTTTGTAAAATGCAGAATAAAAAAGTCATCTATGTGATCACTGTATCATATGAGGAATACTTAAAAAGTCAAGAATGCCCAAAGAAAACTTAAATGCTACTCAAAAGGTCTGAAACAATACAATTTTTAATTTACAGTTATAATAAATGCATCCAAATTATATCAAGCGGTGAAGCTGAGTTTTCAGAATAAAAAAACAATAAAAAGCCAGGTTCATCAGTTTTCTCCAATTACAGAGCTACAATACAAATTCTACTTAGTTTACTTTTTTTTTTTTTTTGAGACAGAGTCTCGCTCTGTTGCCCAGGCTGAAGTGCAGAGGCGTGATCTTGGCTCACTGCAACCTTCGCCTCCCTGGTTCAAGCAATTCTCCTGCCTCAGACTCCAAGTAGCTGGGATTACAGGCACGTGCCACCGTGCCCAGCTAATTTTTGTATTTTTAGTAGAGACGGGGTTTCACCATGTTGGCCAGGCTGGTCTTGAACTCTTCAGTTCAGGTGATCCGCCCGCCTCGGCCTCCCAAAGTGCTAGGTTTACAGGCGTGAGCCACTGTGCCCAGCCTATTTTACTTAATTACAAAAGCCCAAAAGGGATGATTGTGTAGGAAATGAGAAAAGAATTTACATAAAACTAAAAAATGAAATCAGCCTTTATTTCTAACACTTTTCCGTCCTATTTTGCATCACCAAAAACAAACAAACAAACAAACAAACAAACAAAAAAGAGAACAAACACACTAAAATATTTGGTGAAATGAACATACAAATATTGTTAAGCACTGTTTGTTTGAAGTGAACATTCTTAACATTCTTTAAATGCCTGGTAATAATTGCTGTTGATTGTAGTGACACCTATTGGTAAGGTAGAGATCAACTACAGAGTCCACAACGATACAGAAAATAGACAAAATTTTAAACCAAAAGAACTACTAGTTGCTCAATAAATCTTTATTACAAGTTTGCTTATGCTAAAAACTGGCATAGCATACAGAGGAAGGCACTGGAAGGAAATGCCTACATGTGGCCCTGAACACCACATGAGAATCAGATTCTAGTCCTGGTTTAATTTAGTGGTTTCGGGCAAATTAATCACTCTCTTTCTCAGGCTCCTCTACATAAAGTTAGACACCAAAGCTCTAAGGTACTCAAATGCCATCATTGCCAAGAAACCATGTTGTTGTTGATTATTATATTTTTATTCCCTTGTTTGTTTATTTATTTATTTATTTTTTAGGTGGAGTCTCGCTCTGTCACCCAAGCTGGAGTGCAGTGGCGTGATCTCGGCTCACCACAACCTTTACCTCCTGGGTCCAAGCGATTCTCTTGCCTCAACCTCCCCAGTAGCTGGGATTACAGGCACGTGCCACCATACCCAGCTAATGTTTTGTATTTTTAGTAAAGATAGGTTTCACCATGTTGGTCAGGCTGGTTTTGAACTCTTGACCTCAAGTGATCTGCCTGCGTTGGCCTCCCAAAGTGCTGGGATTACAGGCATGAGCCACTGTGCCTGGCCCCTTCTTTGCTTTTTTGAGACAGAGTCTCACTCTGTTGCCTAGGCTGGAGTGCAGTAGTGTGATCTTGGCTTACTACAGCCTCTGCCAGGTTCATGTGATTCTCCTGCCTCTGCCTCCTAAGTAGCCAGGATTACAGGCATATGCCCCCATACCCGGCTAATTTTTGTATTTTTAATAAAGACAGGGTTTCACCATGTTGACTAGGCTGGTCTCGAACTCTTGACCTCAAGTTATCCACCTGCCTTGGCCTCCCAAAGTGCTGTGATTACAGGTATTAGCCACTGCGGCTGGCCTATTCACTTCTTGAAAGTAATTTACAACCTGATCTCTCTTCTTTAATGTAGACCCTTTTATAATAACTTTTACTTTTAACTATCTCTTACACATGTGATTATTTAATTTACAATTATATGTAACTTTGAAATATTTTTAACAGTTTTACTGAGTATAATTTGTACACTATAAAATTCACTCACTGTAAATGTACAATTCAATGATTTTTAGTAAATTTATGGAGTTGTACAACCATCACAACTATTTGGTTTTAGAACCTTGCCACCACCCTCCAAAAATTCCATCAAGCCCAGTCACAACCCCGGCCTGCTTTCTCTACATATAAATTTGTTTTTCATGGACAGTTTATGAAAATGGAACCATACAGTACGTAATGTTTTACAGCAGGCTTCCTTTAATTAGCATGATGAGAATGTAGCAGCACTGAAATCCTTTTTTATTGCTGAATAGTATTCCACTGTATGGATATACACTATGTATATCCTGTCACCAGTTGATGAACATTTGGCTTGTTTCCAGTTTTTGGCTATTATGAATAATGCTGCTACGAACTTCCATGGAGTAGTGTTTGTGTGGATATATGTTTTCATTTCTTTTGGGTATATACCTAGAAGTGAAATTGCTGGGTTGTATAGTAAGCCTATATGCAGCCTTTTAAAGAAACTGCTGGCTGGGCATGGTGGCTCACACCTGTAATCCTAGTACTTTGGGAGGCTGAGGTGGGCGGATTGCCTGATGTCAGGAGTTTGACCAGCCTGGCCAACATGGTGAAACCCTGTCTCTACTAAAAATACACAAATTAGCTGGGTGTGGTGGTGGGTGCCTGTAATCCCAGCTATTCAGGAGGCTGAGGCAGGAGAATAGCTTAAACCTGGGAGGCAGAGGTTGCTGTGAGCTGAGATCGTGCAACTGCACTCCAACCTGGATGACAGAGTGAGACTCCCTCTCAAAAAAAGGAACAAGAGAAAGAAAAAGAAACTGCCAAACTGCTCTCCAAAATGGCTGGACCATTTCACATTCCCACCAGCAGTGTATGAGGGTTCCAATTGTACTGTCTATCATTTTGCATTAAAATCATTCTAGTGAATGTGTAGTGATTTTAGTTTGCATTTTCCTAATTTTTCCTAATAACTAATGATATTGAGCATCTTTTATTAGCAATTCAGATGTCTTTGTTGAAATATCATTTCAAGTTTTGCCTATTTTCAAAATTGAGTTAGTTGCTTTCTTATTATGAGCTGTAAGAAGAAATGCCTTTTTTTCTTTCAAATAAGCACATTTTGTTATATAAAATTCAGGTAAATTAAATAAAGTTGAAAGCACACATTTTTTTCTCAAACCTCCCCTCTCAAAGCAGTTTTATACATTCTTCTGTACTTTTTCAATTAAAAAAAAATACTAGGAATCCTACAAAGTTCAGCTTTGACATTAGAATTTGGTTAAAAACTGCTATTTGGCTTTGGCCTCCAGAAGGCCAAGTGAAAAGATACATCATTCATGGCACCACTGAAGCAGTGCAAGATCAATCATCTGGTGACAGCACGGGTTAAGAATGAAAACAAAACTGTATTTATTAATGGCAGTAATTCAAAGAAGACTGACATTTGGATTTACTGTTACTACTTAGGGTAGCCTTCTTGAAGTAACTTGGAAGTGAAAAATCTCTTTCAGTGACATATGTGGTTGCTATGCTGAAATTCTATCAATTAATTGAAGTAGAATGTTTATTACTACCAGAGTAAAATATTAAAATAATTAAAGAGAGGAGCTGTACCTTTTTATATTAAAATTTATTACAAAGTTAAGTAGGAAAATATGTTGACAGTTGATATGACTATTAAGAGAATTAACTTTTATTTATTTATTTAATTAAATTAATTAATCCATTTCTTTGTTGAGACAGAGTCTCACTCTGTTGCCCAGGCTGGAGTGCAGTGGCATGATCTCTGCTCACTGCAACTTCCAACTCCCCAGCTCAAGCGATTCTTGGGCTTCAGTCTATCGAATAGCTGGGACTACAGGTGTGCGCCACCACACCTGGCTAATTTTGTACTTTTGTAGAGACGGGGTTTCACCATGTTGGCCAAGCTGGTCTTGAACTCCTGATCTCAAGAGATCTACCTGCCTCAGCCTCCGAAAGTGCTGGGATTACAGGCATGAGCCATTGTGCCCGGCCGAAAATTAACTTTATAAACAACATTATACTCTTTGTGAGTCAACAACTGTTCATAAAACATAAATGCTACAAGGCAGAATAATAGAGATTAAGTTATGCTATAAGTCTGTTGGGAGTGTTTGGCAAACTAGCACTCATATTAAACAAAGTAAACTTTAAAAGCTATATTTTTAGTTTTTAGATTCCATCTGAACCATTAACTTTTCTCAAACAATTTTCCTGTGTATTCTTCCTACGTACAGAGAAATGAAGTTAAAGTAAAATGTCAACCCTACAGCATCAAAATTCTATAGGAAATGTGCCAATTCATATTATACACAGTTGCTTCTATGGTATATCCACCTTTGATCCAGGGAAAATAAAGAGTAGGAAGAGAAAAAGTATTAGAGAAAAGTGAAGTACTACAAAATGCCTTTCTCTCCTAGTGATCTCCGTTGAAAGCAAAAATTTAATACTGTGAAGATGCAAAGGTGAGCAGAGAGAATCCAGCAGTAAACAGTGTTAATAAAGTACTGGTCCTATTCAATCATGCTAAACTTAAAAAAACTGACTTCCAAAATTTAAATAAATTAAATAACAATTTTAGATAAAAGGATAACATGCTCTTATACTAGAATTTCTTTTTCTTTTTTCTTTTTTTTGAGATGAAGTCTCGCTCTGTTGCCAGGCTGGAGTACAGTGGCATGATCTCGGCTCACTGCAACCTCCACCTCCCAGGTTCAAGTGATCCTCCAGCCACAGCTTCCCGAGTAGCTGGGACTACAGGCGCATGCCACCGTGCCCAGGTGGCAAAAATGATTTTTTGTATTTTTAGTAGAGACGGAGTTTCACCATGTTGACCAGGATGGTCTCAATCTCTTGACCTTGTGATCCGCCCGTCTCAGCCTCCCAAAGTGCTGGGATTACAGACGTGAACCACTGCGCCTGGCTAGAATTTCATTTTCTAATGGCAATATGTGGCACACATTGAAGAATTTTATATTACTACTGATAATAATAAAAAGTAGTAGCTAGCATTTCTGCTAGTATTTCTGGAGCACTTGCTATGTGCCACTTCTTATATAAACATGTATCTTCTAATCTCTCATAATACTGTGAAAAGGGTATTATTATTATTATAATCCCAGTCTTACAAATGAGGAAACTAATGGAAATAGATGCAACTTGCTCCAGCTCAAATGCCTACAAAAATTTAGAGGTTAAATGGCTTAGTCAAAGCAAATGATGTATTAAATACATAAATATATATTACTATAATTGCTATTAGTAAAAAATGCTGAAGTAAACATCTTTGTAGAAATATATATCTACATACACATATATTTACACAATGAATCCCTTAGGATATGAAGCTGAATTATTATGTCAAAGAATAAGCACATACATGCTGGGCACAGTGGCTCACGCCTGTAATCCCAGCACTTTGGGAGGCCGAGGCAGGTGGATCACCTGAGGTCAGGAGTTCGAAATCAGCCTAGCCAACATGGTGGAACCATGTCTCTACTAAAAATATAAAAATTAGTCAGGCATGGTGGTGGGTCTCTGTAATCCCAGCTACTTGGGAGGCTGAGGCAGAGAATTGCTTGAACCGTGAGGCGGAGGTTGCAGTGAGCCGAGATCACCCCATTGCACTCCAGCATGGGCGACAAGAGCCAGACTCCGTCTCAAAAAAAAAAAAAAAAAAAAAGCACATAGAAACTTTTATACATGCTGCCAAAGGGGTGTCCAAAAAGAGGTAAAGTGATTCCTATTCCTACCAACAGTATATAACAACTCCTGTTTTTCTACAACCACTAACAATGATGATTCATATTGTTAAAATATTAAGTACTCTGATAGGCCAAAAAAACCCTGATTTTTATAGTTACACATTATTAGTGAGGCTGAACACAGACATTTTATACTTGTTACCCAAATGTAACTTATTTTGTTAAATACTGCCTGATCTTTGCTTGTTTTTCCATTGTCCTCTGACTGTATATATGTGTGTGTGTGTGTGTATGTGTGTCTTTCTTCTGACTCTGTGTGTGAACACAAAGTTTTTAATTTTTATGTAAGAAAACACATGATTATTTTCCATTATTGTTTTGGTAATAATTCGGAAAGCTTTTCCCTGTACCAAGGTTATATTTTAAAAATACCTTATATAGACTTTTATAGTATTTCTATGGTTTCAGTTTTAGAATTACATGATTTTTTTTTTTGAGATGGAGTCTTGCTCTGTCACCCAAGCTGGAGTGCAGTGGAATGATCTCAGCTCACTACAACCTTCGCCTCCCGGGTTCAAGCAATTCTCCTGCCTCAGCCTCCCAAGCAGCTGGGATTACAGGTGTCTGCCACCATGCCTGGCTAATTTTTTTTGTATATTTAGTAGAGATGGTGTTTCACCAAGAATTACATGATTCTTTTGAAAACAATTTGTAATTTTCTTGAGAAGATCTCTACATTTTATCCCCAAATGAGTACACAGTCTATCATTTATTGAATAATCTATCTCATTTCTACTATTCAGAAAAATTTTTTGTGCTCTAAATTCTAAATAAACATCTGGGACTATTTCTACACCAATTTTTTAATGCAAATATTGAACTGATTTTATTACTGCAATTAAAAAATTATTTGCTTATTTATTTATTTATTTGTTTATAACAGAGATGAGTTCTCACTATGTTGTCCAGGCTGGTCTTGGACTCCTGGGCACAAGTGATCCTCCTGCCTCGGCCTCCCAAAGTGCTAGAATTACAAGTGTGAGCCACCACACATGGCCTATTACTGTTATTTTTTTGTTTTGTTTTTTTGTTTTTTATTTCAACTTTTATTTTAGATACAGGGAGTATATGTGCAGATTGGTTACATGAAAATATTGCATGACGCTGAGGTTTGGCATATAGATCCCTGACACCCAGGTAGTAAGCATAGTACCAGATAGTTTTTTGTTTTTTTTTTTAACACCCCACTGCTGTCTACTACTGCAACTTTAAACAATGTTTATAATCAGGAATTCTATTATAATACTAGCACTCTGGACAAAATACCTCTTCCTTGTCAGGGACTATACCTTGACACTCCTACCAATCAATGACAGTAGAATCCCCCATCCACTTAGACCAGGGGCCACTTGGCAAGGTGCGGAAACAGTTTTGGTTGTTATAACTGTGGTGAATGGGAGGGTACTACCAGCATCTCGTGGGAAAAGGCCTGGGATGCTGTTAAACATCCCACAATGAAAAGGACTGCCTCACAACCAGGAATTACTCACTTGGCAATGATTCAAGAAAGCAACAGTACCAAAATGGAGAAAGCATTCACATTCATGTCTGAAAGCTCCAGACTGAGTTTGAAAAGCACCAGTTTAGAAGACATGCAGATACAAAAAAAGGCAAGTCCCTAGGCCGGGTGCAATGGCTCATGCCTATAATCCCAGCACTTTGGGAGGCCGAGGCAGGCGGATTATCTGAGGTTGGGAGTTTGAGACCAGCCTGACCAACATGGAGAAACCCTGTCTCTACTAAAAATACAAAATTAGCCAGGTGTGGCGGCACATGCCTCTAATCTCAGCTACTCAGGAGGCTGAGGCAGGAGAATCGCTTGAACTCAGGAGGCGGAGGCTGTGGTGAGCCGAGATCGTGCCATTGCACTCCAGCCTGGGCAACAAGAGCGACACTCCGTCTCAAAAAAAAAAAAGGCAAGTCCCTTATCATTATCTTTCTTTTCCAAAATTGCCTAGTATTTTATTTCTAAGTCAATTTTCAATCAAGTGCTTGTATTTTTTTTTTAAAGCCTATTCCACCTAGCAAGCAGATGGATTTAAATTACCTTAAATTTACAGACGAATTTAGAAATAACTGAAATCTGTAATACACTTAGTTTTCCAATCAGGAAAATAGTATGGCACTCTACTTTTTTCCCAAAATCTTTAATAAAGTTTCATAGTTTTCTATAAGAAAGAAACTATACTGTAGTCCCAGTTACTCAGGAGCCTGAGGTGGGAGGATTGCTTGAGCTCAGGAGGTCAAGGCTGCGGTGAACCGAGATCATGCCACCGCACTCTAGCCTGGGCGACACAATGAAATTCTGTCTCAAAACGAAAAAAGAAAGAAACTATAGGGATTGTTAACCGGTGGTCCTTAAATTCTTAAATGAGCTTCAAGACTCCCACAAAGCTGAAAAAATGATACATAAAAGGTTGTGTGTGTGTGTGTGTGTGTGTGCACCCATGCACATGGATGACAGTGTTTCTGTGTATTTGCATAGATTTTTCTGGGGAGTAAGTTTGTAGCTTTCACTGCAGTGTCATTGAATAAATGACTCAAAGCTATGAATCATTGCCATGACTTTTATGTTCCGAATTGCATTGTTCCTGGATATTTCCTATTTTTTGCAGTTATTGCTATTAGGAAATTTATATCACATTTCCTAAGTAGATAATACTGACAAGAAGATTTTAAAAGATGTATCATTTGGCCAGGCACGGGGTCTCATGCTACCTGTAATCCCATCACTTTGAAAGGAGGCCGAGTTGGGCAGATCACTTGAGCTCAGGAGTTTGAGACCAGCTTGGTCAACATGGTGAAACCCCATCTCTACTAAAAATACAAAAATTAGCTGGGTGTGGTGATGTGTGCCTGTAATCCCGGGTGGCTGAGGCACCAGAATTGCTTGAACCTGCAGGCAGAGGTTATACAGTGAGCCGAGATCGCTCCACTGCACTCCACCCTGGGCGACAGAGTGAGACCCTGTCTCAAAAAAAATAAAAGTACAATTCATATATAGCCTTACTTATTATAGCCAAAATACTTTTTAGGTTTTGAAGTTTTGAGACTGATAACTATATGACCATCTGTAAATAATAATTTAATTTGTTCTCTTCCTTCTGGCTTTTTTTGTTTTGTGGTGGAAGAGGAGAGGAGGTGAGCTTAATGCATTGCTACATTCTTGAGGATAGTGGGGCTAGCAAGTATTCTGTTTCCTTCCAAACTTGAATATAGAATTTTTTTGCAAGAAGGGGAGAGGTTTGGGATAGGTTTCCTACTCCACTCCATAGGAACACATGATAATTACTTTAAAAAAAAATTAAAATATGTATATATATTTTATACGTGAAATGTATTTTAAATAAATACAAAGTGGAGTGACTGCTAATGAGTAGGGATTTGGGGGGAAGTGTGATGAAAATGTCCTAAATGTTCGAAAATTATTAGTGGTGACGGTTGAACAATTCTGAATATACTGACAGCCACTGAATTATGCGTTTTAAGAAGGTGAATTATATGGTATGTGAATTATATCTCAATAAAGTTGTTATTTTTTTTAAGGTTATCCCTTCTAAGCTTAAAAATATTGTGACTCTGAGTAACAGAATTGATAACAAGCCACATTTCACATGGACTTAGCTAGCATCCTATTCTTAAAATAATTTAAATAAAACGGTAAGAATTAAAGTAAAACATGAAGATGCAAGGAATTGGTAATCTAAGTTTTTATTTGCATGGGGCAGTACACAGGTTAATTTTTTTTTTTTTTTCAGACAGGGTGTCACTCTGTTGCCCAGGCTGGAGTATAGTGGCACAATCATGGCTCACTGTAGCCTTGACCTCCCAGGTTCAACTGATCCTCCTGCTCCAGCCTCCTGAGTAGCTAGGATCACAGGTGTGCACCAACATAACCAGTTAATTCTTTTATTTTTTGAAGACAGGGTCTTATTATGTCGGCCAGGCCAGTCTGGAACTCCTGGGTTCAAGCAACCTACCAGCCTTGGCCTCACAAAGTGGTAGGATTACAGGAATGAGCCACCATGCCTGGCCACACAGGTTAATTTTACAATTATGCTTCATAATCCAAATATACTCTTTATACCAAACATTCCATTATGATATATGATGACCAGGTCTTTTCTGGGAAAAACAAAATTAAGGTAGAATAACAAAACACCTAAGAGAGCTTTTCTGAAATTAAAGTATAAAGGAAGGCTTTAGGATTCCCACAGTGTAGGGTTCCATTCACATCTCTGCTAGATCCTTAAAAGCCAGTGGGAGCAAACAAGTCAATTATACTGACTTTCTAGGACCTTATCTGCATAGACAGAGACATGTCTATAGTGTGGTTCTCATTGTTTCTTTATGACTACTCTCTTATATGTTACAAAAAGTCATTCCAAAATCTTCTGCTCCCCATAGTTTAAAAACGTCACTGAAAGAATGAAAGCTTGCAGGTTAGAAAGACCTGGCTGTTGTAAAAGCATTTAACCTCTGGGATCAAAGTATTCAAAGCAGGGCTTTCCGGGGATAGACACTTCTTTCTCAGGAGACTGAAGCGTTTAGATAAGGTGGGAAATGTCATGTGGGGAAAGAGAAGTCAAGCCGTTCTGCACAGAATGCTCTGAAACTAGGTGGATGGTGGTTTGGCAGAAAGAGTATCTCTGAAGCACCACAAGCAAACCTGCATTTTCATCACATCCCCACTGTTGACTATCCGAGGCATATACCCTCTGCCATTAATTTGGCCAAATACTGGGTTTGTTTAACGTCCCAGGCCAAAACAGAGAGGGTCACTAGCCTCATGGAACTTAGAGGGTTAAGCGGGGAAGACAGATATTAATCTAGTAAGTATACTAACATGATATTTTGTTAATTGCTATAAAAGAAAAATGCAGGAATCTATATTGAACTAAGGAGTCAGGCAAGGTTTTCCAAAGAAGGTGACACAAAGCTGAAATCAGCAGAAGGTATAATACCTTCTTCAAAAGCTCCTCTGTATGTCCAATGAGAACGCATTCAAAAAGTTGGGGAGAATGTATGGCACACAGTTGGGTACTCAAGGGACTGTGATTATTATCATGTAATTATTAAAACTGGTGATAAAAATGTAAAGGGCCAGGCGCGGTGGCTCACGCCTATAATCCCAGCACTCTGGAGGGCTAAGGCAGGCAGATCACCTGAGGTCAGGAGTTTGAGACCAGCCTGGCCAACATGATGAAACCCCAACTCTACTAAAAACACAAAATTAGCCAGGCGTGGTGGCGCATGCCTGTAATCCCAGCTACTCGGGAGGCTGAGGCAGGACAATCGCTTGAACCCAGGAGGCGGAGGTTGCAGTGAGCCGAGATCTGGCCATTGCACTCCAGCTTGGGCAACAAGAGCGAAACTCCATCTCAACAACAACAACAACAACAACAACAACAAAATACAAAAATTAGCCAGGTGCAGTAGCATACGCCTGTAATCCCACCTACTCGGGAGGCTGAGGCAGGAGAATTGCTTGAACCCAGGAGGCAGAGGTTGCAGTAAGCCGAGATTAGGCCATTGCACTCCAGCCTGGGGGACAGAGCAAGACTCCATCTCAAAAAAAAAAAAAAAAATAAAGGAACAACTACAAATCCGAAAGAGACTGGGAATGAAGATTCATGAATGTTTGTTGATCCATTGTCAGGAAGACAGATAACAAACGGAAGAGAAGTTTCATTCTAGGGTTGGGGGATGGAAGTGCTGGTAATGGCTTTAGACAAAACTGGGACTAGAAGGTAAAAGGTCTGCCTTGGAGAAGACATAACATTTTATTTTGGTTAGAAAAGTGAAAGTGCTAGTGGAAAAAAGACATGGCATCTTCCCAAGAGCCAACTGAAAATTTGGGTCACAAGAGCAAAGAAGGATTACAGTTAGAAACCAAGACTTTCAGGTCACCACATAACAGTCAACTGATCTCTTTATGCTCTCAGTGATCTTGAATTCTTTTTATCCTTTTGAGATGTAGTCTCACTCTGTTGCCCAGGTGGAGTGCAGTGGCATGATCTCGGCTCACTGCAACCTCTGCCTCTCGGGTTCAAGTGATCAAGCGATTCTTCTGCCTCAGCCTCCCAAATAGCTGGGATTACAGAAGCCCGCCACTATGCCCAGTTAATTTTTTGTATTTTTAGTAGAGATGGGGTTTCACCATGTTGGCCAGGCTGGTCTTGCACTTCTGACCTTCTGATTCGCCCGCTTCAGCCTCCCAAAGTGCTGGGATTACAGGCATGAGCCACCGCCTGGCCAATCTTGAATTCTTGACAAAACAATCTGATTTTAATTCCAGGTATGAAAGGCCATTTCCTCAAAGTAAGTCAAAAGTTCCTGCACCATCAATACATACCTTTGACAAATCCTGCAACCTTTGATAATGGTAGTTTTGCCAAGAGCTAGGCACTGATGGAGTACATTGTTTCTTAATTTTTTTCATAATTCTCAATTAATGGTTATAAGACTTCTTATGATAATTAGACACCAGAATGTCATAAAATATGTTCAACTATGCAAGGTAAGGGATCTAAAATATAAATGCCCATTACACACCACACTCTCTATATTGGCTGTAACATTTAAGTTTCATAATAATCTGAACGATAATTACTATGCTTATTATTTTGGGGGGCGGGGGAAGGGATAGAGCCTCCCTCTGTTGCCCAGGCTGGAGTGCAGTGGCACGATCTCGGCTCACTGCAACCTCCGCTTCCAGGTTCAAGCGATTCTTGTGCCTCAGCCTCCTGACTAGTTGGGACTATAGGTGTGCAACACCACACCCAGCTAATTTTTGTATTTTTAGTAGAGATGGGGTTTCACCATGTTGGTCAGCCTGGTCTTGAACTTCCGACCTCAAGTGATCTGCCCACCTCAGCCTCCCAAAGTGCTAGGATTACAGGGGTGAGCACCTGTGCCCCGCATACTACAGTTATTTTATCAAGAGTCCTTTTTCGGCCGGGCGCGGTGGCTCAAGCCTGTAATCCCA
>NW_016806642.1:7585247-7641785 GCF_001698545.2 Rhinopithecus bieti
AAAAAAAAAAAAAAAAAAAAAAAAAAAAAAAAAAAAGAGTCCCTTTTCTCTTCTTCTTCATCAATTTCTTGTTGTTAAATTCAATGGTTATTTTCATGTCCCAGCCTCTTCAACTTCTTAGCAGCATTCCACCCTTGACCACTGAAGGTCAGTGACAGCCTTCTTGAACCACTTCTCTCATAAACAACATAATCCCCTAATCTCCTGGAAGTGTTCTTATGCTAAAGTGTTCCTTGCTGGCTCATGGGGCAGGTGCTGGGTTTGCTTCTTGTTGCTGTCTACACAGTATTCCTAAGTAAGCTTATGGGCTCCCATGACTTTAAAGACCATTTTGATCAGTGGTTTTGGTTTTCAGAGTGTAGTCTCTGGATCGGAAGTGTGATACCAGCATCACCTGGAAACTAATTATAAATGCAAATGATCAGGTCCAGGCTTAAGGAATCAGAAATGGCCTGTGCTGTGTGTGTGTGTTGGGGGTGGTGGAGGGGGGGCGCGCAGGGAATGACCATGACTATCAATTACTGTTTTCACAAGCTTTCTGGAATCTTCTGAGGCACACTGAAGTTTGAAAGCCTTGGATCTAAATTAGTGTTTTTCATAATGCAGGTTGTGACTTGTTTGTTAGTCATAAAATATACTGAGTTGCAACCAACGTTTAAAAACATGAAATAGGATAAAATAAAAAAGAATAAAATTCACACATTATAAAGGTAAGTAATATTTCATAAAACTTTTGTTTCAATTATATGTGCATGTTCGTGTGTGTGTGCATCTATATTGGTTAAGTAAAGTGTATTTTACTGTGGGTCACAGTCTCAGGCTCAAAAAAGCTCTCATCTATATGATGACTATCTGATGACTATCTGATGACTATCTGATGACTATATGATGACTATATGAGCCGGATCTTTGCAGTGTGGTTCCTTCTTCATTTAGGTTTCATTTTGGAGACAGAGTCTCACTCTGTCATTCGGCCTGGAATGCAGTGGCATGATTTCGGCTCACTGAAGCTTCTATCTCGCAGGCTCAAGCGATCCTCTCACCTCAGCCTTCCAAGTGGGTGGGACTACAGATGCTCACCACCACACCCAGTTAATTTCTTGTAACTTTTGTAGAGATAGGTTTTGCCATATTGCCCAGGCAGCGGCTTGAACTCCGACTCAAGTGACCACCTCCTTAGTCCCAAAGGCTGGGATCACAGGCGTGAGCACGGAACCAGCCTATTTGTTTTTTTTTTTTTTTTTTTTTTTTGAGACGGAGGTCGCTCGTCACCCCAACGAGTGCACTGGCCAGATCTCAGCTCACTGCAAGCTCCGCTCGCCGTCACGCCAGCTCCTGCCTCAGCCTCACCGATAGCTGGGACTACAGGCCCCGCCACCCGCCGGCTAGTTTTTTTGTATTTTTTTAGTAGAGACGGAGTTTCACCATGTTAGCCAGGGATGGTCTGGGAGTCTCCTACCTTGGATGCCGTCCGCCGCCACTTGGCTTGGGATTACAGGCTTGAGCCACCGCGCCCGGCCTGGACCTTTCTAACATCCACTAAATACTTCTCCTCCAATGCACATTCCATGTACCATGGTTTTTGTTTTTTTTTTTTGAGACGGAGGTCTCGCTCTGTCAGCCCGGTTGGAGAGTGCCAGTGTGGCCGATCTCACCTCACTGCAAGCTCCTGCCTCCCGGGGTTTTACCGCCATTCTCCTGCCTCAGCCTCCCGATGTAGCTGGGACTACAGGCGCCCGCCACCTCGCCCGGCTAGTTTTTTTTTTGTATTTTTTGGTAGAGACGGGGTTTCACAGTGTTAGCCAGGATGGTCTCGATCTCCTGACCTCGTGATCCGCCCGTCTCGGCCTCCCAAAGTGCTGGGATTACAGGCTTGAGCCACCGCGCCCGGCCCCATGTTTTGTTTTATTTTTTATTTTGTTTTAAAATTTATTTTTAACATAATTTTTAAATTTTATTATTTTATTTCATTCAGAGACCTTATCACTATTTAAACTATCTGATTGTTTATAATCTTTCTCCCTACCAGAATCTAAGCTAATGAGAGCAACGGACATGTTCCCCGCCATATTCTCAACACCTAGAACAGTGTCTCCCCACGCATAACATCCAACTCAATAAACACTTCTTATCTGAATAAACTTTATAAATAAGTAACTAGTAAAGCCAGCTCTTAACATGCTTTAGACTAGTGTGTGGTGGCTCACGCCTATAATCCCAGCACTTTGGGAAGGATAGTGTGAGTCCAGGAGTCTGAGGCCAGCTGGGCAAAATAGCAAGGTTCCATCTCTACGAAAAAATTAAAAAATTAGGCTGAGCATGGTGGCTCACACCCATAATCCCAGCACTTTGGGAGGTCGAAGTGGGCGGATCACCTGAGGTCAGGAGTTTGAGATCAGCCTGACCAACGTGGAGAAGAAACCGTGTCTCTACTAAAAATACAAAATTAGTGGTGGCACATTCCTATAATCCTAGCTACTCGGGAGGCTGAGGCAGGAGAATCGCTTGAACCTGGGAGGCTGAGGATGCAGTGAGCCGAGATGGTGCTGCTGCACTACAGCCTGGGCAACAAGAGTGAAACTCTGTCTCAAAAAAAAAAAAAAAAAAAAAAGTTAGCCAGCCAGGCCTGGTGGCCCACACTTGTGGTACCAGCTACTTGGGAAACTGAGGTTTCAGTGAGCCATGATTGTGCCACTGCACTCCAGTCTGGATGACAGAGCAAGACCCCATCTCGAAAAACCCCCAGAAACCATGTGTATCTCATCCCTGGATCTCTCTAATAAAATCAGCACTTCTCTGTAGGCCGACAGCTTACATTGCAGCCATCTGCTGCAGAATTATGGTCCTTGGGAAAGTTACAGAGCCATACTTTCATCACTGTAAAAACAAAGGCTTAGTCTTCGGACAAGAATCTGATAAAACAGCAACCCAAAATACTTTTAGTTTAGAACAGATGAGCAGAGTGTTCATTTAATATGAGTCAAAGAACAAAGAAAAACCCATGGGATCTATTTCAAAAGGAAATACAGGAAGGCCAGAGGCTTCAGGTTCACGTGCATTTCAAATGTGAATTATCTAACAAATATCTCCATACAGTTCAAACTCTTCTGGAGAAGGTTAACAGTAAATTTAATAGGGTATAAAATGGGGACTGTACACTGTGAAGGAAAAAAATTGGGAAGCAAAATGAATGAAGAGAAAAGTAATATACACAGCCAAAATAGGTCTGCTGGAGAATCTATGAAATGTATAATATTATAGCTCAAGAATGGCTCAATATTAGAAGTCTTTTTCTGCATTTGAGGTAAATTAGTGTCCTTCCTGACCCTACTGCTGCCATGTATATGTGCCTGTGCATATGAGCTTGTAACTTTGGGGAGGACACTGCTGAGTCTGCCTATTTTAGGGATAAAAGTGATATTTAAGAGAGAACCCCAAATCACTCTGTACCTATTTTTTTTTTAAGAGACGGGGTTTCACCATGTTGGTCAGGCTAGTCTTGAACTCCTGACCTCAGGTAAGCTGTCTACCTCAGCCTCCCAAAGTGCTGGAATTACAGGCATGAGCCACTGTGCCCAGCTCTACCTATTTCTGCAATCATAATGAGTTTTAAGTAACAGCAAGTGTCGATCATGTTACAGGTTTTGGAGTAAGAGCACATGGGTTTGAACCCCATTTCTACTATTTGTTAGCTGTCTAACTTTAGACACATTCTTTAATTTCTCTGAGCTTTTATTTGTATAATTAGAACCTCACAAAATTAGTATGTTGACTGAGTTAATAACACACATAAAGGCTTTAAAACAATGTCTGGTACATGGTAAACCAGAGCATTTAGTAGGTATCACATTGCCTATACTAAGCTCTTCAAAAGCTTTTTCTCCTCTAATTGTTGCAACAATGATATGAGGCAGGTTATAAGATATTCGCTCACCCCCACATAGATAAGCAAGTGTGAACCATGGAGAAGTTAAATAACTTGTCCAAAAACTCACAACTAGCAAGTAATGGAACCAGGATTAGAACACAATCTTAGGTGCACACCTCAACAAATACTGGCCTTCTAGGAAACCAGAATGTATGGAGTAATCAACAACTGAGCTCCATTCTGTGGCAGTTGCCCTGATATCTATATCAGAACAAGGAAATATATTACACATGTGCACATACATATCAACTTTATATACCATGTGTAGCTCTCCAAAAAGAGACTGAGAACTAAAGCCCACAGTACACTTATCACAGTTTGTTCCCATGCCTTTGCATTATCCCTTCCAGGGTGGTGGCTCAATCAAGACAAAAGGAGCGATGTGTTACTCATTCCATCGCAGACTCACTTAACACTGTTACTAAAAAGCAGATGGTATTCAAAAAAGATTTATTGAACGCATGAAGAAAATGACACAAGAAAGGGCTTCATAAAATTGCAAAGTACAATTCAAGTTTTTATAACATCAACTTAATTATTATAAAGTTACATTTATTTTATATTTTATTTCTATTTATATATTTGTTATTTATTAAGAAAAATATAAATAATTATTATAACCATAATAGGAGCTATAATACTTATCAAAGACTCACTATATGGCAGGCTAAAGGCTTTATTGCTTTATTTTAATCCTCATTATAACCCTATGAAGTAGGTATCATTATTGCACCCTTTTTATAGAAGAGGGGGGCATATTTAAGGTCACACTCTAGGAACTGCTAGAGTAAGAATTTTGACTCAATTTTGATATTGAATTCCTTTTCCATATTGTAGAAGGGAAAACATTCTGTTAAGGAAACATATGTTTCACATACCATAAAATTCACCAATTTAGAATGTATAAGTCAGTGATTTTAGTATATTCACAAACTGTATAACCATCACCACTATCTAATCTTAGAACATTTCATCACCTCCAAAAGAAATCTGGTATACATTAGCAATAGTATACACTATACAGACATAAAAGAAATGCAAATTATTTTAAGTAAAGCCACAGTTAAATATATATATGAATGGATATTTGACTCCTCTAATGCAAAAGAAAATCGTGAGATGAATTTTAAAGGACAAAATACAAGTTGGTGGGCCTTCTGTGATTCTGCATTAGCAACATCACTTTGAGTAAGGCAAGTAATCAATAACTGAAATCTACATCCAACCTAGATAATTATGGGTCAAATTCTAATTTCAAAGACTAGGGACATTTTTGTATTCACAACCAAACAATAAGATTAGAAGGAAATACAGGAAAAATAGTGTACAATATAGCTTCCTTCAATATTCCCTTTCTCAGTGTCAAAGGGAAAAGCTGAGGAAATGACGCCACAAAAGCTTCAAAGGTATAGATTTGCTTTTTCAGCATATGTTCATGCACATTTTTGAAGAACTCACAGCCATATATTTGATAATTTACAACAGTTGTTAAAACATAATGTAATAAGTTCTGCATCTACCCTAAATAGTGAAAAGGCACTCACGGTGGGTAAAGGCACCTTTTTCTTCATTTTCATCACTGTCATCAGACAGAGCTTTATAAGGAGGAGGGAGTTTCATCGGCGGTGGGGCAGTTCCTTGCCTCTGAAGATGCAAAATTTGAGAGAAGGGTTAAATGCTGTGTTTGTACAATGCTCTTCTTTCAACAACAAAAGCATAAAAGACAGTCGAAATATTTAGACCATACCCAACTTCATTCGTATCATGAGGATTGTAAAACAAACACAATGTATTCTTTTATGTTTATGTTATAATATAAAAGTGACTCTGTGATATAAACACACTAATGCAGAAAATAGGAATTTAAAAGCAAGTTTTAAGACTGTTGACCTACCTAAAAGAATGCATTCTTTTCTCTAGTGAGAAAATCAGTTATTTGTATTTTATTTACATTGTGGAAGTGTAATTTTGTTATTAACCAGAAAATTCAAATGAAAGACATTTCTAAAATAAATATAAAAGTAAAACTATCCATTGTATTAATTCTACAATGATTTAAACTTTTTCTTCAATTGTAGAAGTTACAGATTGTATTCTTTAAAAGACACCTGACAGACCAAGATTTTCTAACTGAAAATGTATTCATCTATAATTTATTGATGGTCAACACACACTTCAACATTTTCAAAAGAAATATCTTCATAGTGAATAATTATATCTGCATAAATATTCATTCAATTCACAAATGAAATGATACAGCACATCAATATTTGGTTCATATACACAATTAAAGTAGAATTAAACTCTAGGATCAAATTACCTTCACAGAATGAAGACATTTTCTTGAACGATGGGAAAAATAAAACATGCCAAACTCAACGGTGAGACTCAAGCTGCTAAAAAGAATAGGAGCCGATATACCCAAGCATTTCACAAAAGCCAAAACAACTGGATTATGCTACAGGATTTCAATAAAGTACATTCAATTATGCTTTATATGACAAAACCACTAATGGCAGGATACATTTCAGTAAGTGGCCAATGAGTGGTCCATTACAGAAAGCAGGCATGTAATAAATTCCTCCAAAATAGAAAACACTATTTGAGAGTCATAAAGGAAAGCACACACCCTTATTTACTTAAGATAATGTCGAACCAAAGCGGAAACTATATACACTTGTAGAAAATGCAAAAATCTATAAAATGCAAGAGTGATGACCGAAGATGCCAAATACAAAATGCCTCTTAGGCAACAGGAGAATCCAGAAATGTGATCACTTTGTCTCTTTGATTCTTTTAAGTTGAAAAAAACTTAAAACTGAGTGAAATGAAGAGTAAAGGCAAATGAACTCTTTTCAGTAAACCTTTTCCTCAGAACCAGGATATTCTATATCAAAGACAATACTCAGAACAAAGACAGCCAGGTTTTAAAATAATATTGAGATGAATTCTCTTTAATGGAATTTTTTATATCTAAGGCAAAATTGTACAACTGATTTATTTAATTAGCTTCTACTGATATTCTTGAAAAAGAATACAGAATAAGCATGTCCTGGTCTCCTTATAGTCTGAATGTGGATTGCCAGATACTGCACATGAGAGAAGGGTGCGTACAGGGCCAGGCTCTCCCCAGGTATGGCAAAGGCAGCCGGAGCAAGGGATGTACAACCAGACCAGGTGATTATGACCTTCAGGAGAGTAAAGCACAAAACAGACTCTGTGGTATCCTCAACTCTGAGAACAGTCCTGGGAACACAGTAGGCCTCCCTGAACGATTTGCTGAATGACTAAACAACTGGTTGTCACTCGTGCTGCTTGGGTTTCCTGACGTATTATTAACCTTAGAAAAATGTCAGAGATGCAAATAATTCTTGCTCAATATCACTGCATATTAATTGTGTCTGGTAGAGATGCAAATGATTTTAGTCCTGTAGAAAAGATCACTTCAAAGGTTACAGTTTTATTGCCCTGTAAGACATTAACCAGTTTTTTATCTAAATCGGAATCTTAAGCATTCTTTCTTTTAGCACTCTCTTCAATAGCACTTCACTCTCTTCAATTCTCTCTGCACCAGGCTTACCATCTTATTGGTTCCCTCATTAATGAGTTAAATGAATACCTGGCACCTGCACATTTTGCATAATTTTCAGTCATGTTTTTATTTTTTTCTTAAATTATACTTTGAACAGTTTTGGAGGTCCCACAGAGATGCTCAAGCAGACTCACCTACCAGAACCAATTAAATTGTGATGCCTCAGAGATGCAATTCATGAGCTGTTTAAGCCCATTTACATGATTTTTTGGCACCCACAGTTAATTCCAAGTGGCAACAGAACTTTGCTTTTTTGACAGTTTCTCTGATTTTTATTTCCAGTTCTATGATTTTGTTTATGATATGAGACCAAGTTTGGTTCTGATACGCACTTGTAATTCCTCACTGACAGTAGAAATAAATGAAGTTTGGTTTTATGGTCTGACCATTTAGAGTTATTTGTTCGGATGAGAATCTATAATATATTGGTTCTATAAAGATCTATTCTCCATTGGTTGAGAGACAATAGAGAATGCATTTTTTAGTCTTTTTGTGTGCCTGTCTGTCTTTTTATACAAGACCATGTCTTGGGTCCACTGGAAAGAACAGCTCTTTGACAAAAAACCAGTAGGGTTTTGCATTCCTGTGTCTACATTCAACATATGGCTCTAGTTGCAGGACAGAAGCTGAACACATTCTGTGTATCTGCACTGAAGAAAGAAAAGTCCTTACCTTTCATTTTGAGTGTGAAATATTTTCCTACCTTCAGAGCCTATTAATAAATTAGATGTAAATTTCTCAAAATAAGGAATCTCTTTCTGATTGCTTATAGAAATGAGCATTATTTAAATGTAATATTCCCAGAGTTTCCAGAAAATAGTTGACTAAAGTTACATTACTTTAAATGTACAAGCCTTTTAATAATAATTTTAAGAATCTCTTTTCACAAAACCACAAACTCAGAATCATTTTATATAAGAATCCAAATTCACATAATCAAAGTTCATAACCTCTTGAAGAAAGAAAATATGTGAAATAACACTGAAGAAAACCTTAGAAAATAGCCAAGAGTTTTTAGGAACCTTCAGTTAATACTAGTATTTCTTTTTTGTTTTGAGACAGTCTCACTCTGTCACCCATGCTAGAGTGCAGTGGTGCCATCTCGGCTCACTGCAACCTCCGTCTCCTGGGTTCAAGCAATTCTCCTGCCTCAGCCTCCCAAGTAGCTGGGATTACAAGCTTGTACCACCACACCTGGCTAATTTTTATATTTCTGGAAGAGATGGGGTTTCACCATGTTGGTCAGGCTGGTCTTGAACTCCTGACAAATGATCTTCCCGCCTTGGCCTCCCAAAGTGCTGGGATTACAGGCGTGAGCCACTGTGCCTGGCCAATACTAGTGTTTCTATGAATCCTGATTGCCTATTCTTTCACTCTACATAATGCAAAACAGATCAAAAAACAGTGAACTGAGGCAAACCAGAATAAAACTAGAGACTTATGCAAGATCTGCTCATTGGTTTTTTGTTTGTTTAGTTTTAGTCACTCTCTGTTTTAAAGTGAATGATCTCCAACCAAACGTAGACCTCTGTTAGAAATGAGTTTCAGGTGATTTGTATTGTCAATGATTCTTGAGACCATGTCTTACTTTTATACTAAGGAGAAAATAAGATACACAAAAAAACTTCTTCTAGTGATAATAATTTTTAAAGAGATAGATTAGTCACCTGGCTTCCTAACCTTGAAAAGAGTATGCTCTCAAAGCATGTTGGGCACATTTTTATTTTCATACTAATTACATTCTCTTTATTTCACTCCACGTGGCACCCTGATCTGAATGCCTCTTATGGTGAAGGTGCCTTGTCATTCCAGAATGTAGCAAAATGCTTGGCATCTAAGATGCAATTTCAGAGAAAAGTAATACAGTAAAAAGAGCATTCAGCAACCACTAAAAGACCATCCTGTAATGAAGATGTAGATTCTGATATGATTTCTCCTGTTGCCACATTAATGCAGTGGCTAGGTGTTTTTCTTTGTGACAAATAACTCAGTTGACTTTTGGTATTACAGGTTCCTACTGGGGTTTTTACTGAATGCAAATACCTTTGCCATGCATTGAAATTCAACTGGTTTAATGGAGCAGTCCAAAGTTGATAAGAATCACACACATACTTTTTTCTTTCCTGGGATCTTATGTGGAATTTTCCTGAACTAATTACATTATCTTGTTCCCAGATGTGGCTGGAGTAGCAACCAGTTCATTCACCTACGTGGTGTTCATTGTCTGTGTCCCCACAGAGTGTTACCTTGTACGTTTCCTTTTTGATGTTATATCCCCAGATTGTTGCACAGTAACTGGTTGACTATAGGTAACCAATAAACACTTGATGAATGTTCACATCTTTGCATCAACATATGAATTGACAAAATTCCAGCAATAGGGTAGATTAGGTATTCTGAAGAACCCTTCTTAACAACATAAAAATGATAGATTAAAGTTTAAACAGTGCTTTTGTTACATGTGACTGAAGTCAGAAACAACTATAAATCCCAAATCAGGAGGTCCAGTGGAGCACTGGAAGGTGACACTTGCCTGGAGGGCATCTGCCAACCCTTGGAAACCTAAAACCAGAGATCTGTTTTGATTTTAGGATTCTTTACTCATTCAAGAAATATATATGATGCCAGGCAGTGTTCTGGGCAATAGAGGTAGAGTAATAATCCAACAGATGAGGTCCCTGCTCTCATGGAGCTCAAATTCCAGTCCCTTCCAAATGTCACATTTTGTGGGTTTCCATGTCTTGTCCCCAAATTACTTTAAAGTAACAGTTACTGGCCAGGCATGGTGGCTCACATCTATAATTCCAGCCCTTTGGGAGGCCAAGGCGGGCAGATCACCTGATGTCAGGACTTCAAGACCAGCCTGGCCAACATGGTGAAACCCCATCTTTACTAAAACAATACAAAAATTAGCCAGGTGTGGTGGTATGCACCTGTAGTCCCAGCTATTCAGGAGGCTAAGGCAGGAGATTTGCTTGAACCTGGGGGGTGGAGGTTGCAGTGAGCTGAGATTGCGCTACTGCACTCCAACCTGGGTGACAGAGTGAGACTCCATTTTGAAAAAAAATAAAAAAATAAAAATAAAGTAGCAGTTACTGATTCTATCCTGTTTGCCTTGCCCCACTAGAAACGCAAATTGCAAGATGGTAGGAATTTTTGGTTTGTCTTTAACAACTTTAATTCAATATATTGAAGTATAATTGACATGTACAAAACTGCACACATTTAAAGGATACAGTTTGAGTCCATCACCACAATCAAGATAGTCAACATAACCATCATCCCTAAAAATCTGCTCATGTCTTTTTTAAATCCCTCCTTCCCACCTCTTCCCTTGACACCCCATCCCCAAGGAACCACTGATCTGTTTTCTCTCACTACAGATTGTATTGTCTTGACTTTTATATAATCATCCAGTATCTATACATTTTTATCTAATGAGAGATAAGGATTTAATGAGTCCCAAGTGCCCCCTTGAGGCCAAGAAAGATGGGAAGTTAGACTAAAAATATCACCCTCCCAAATTCCTATCCCTGAAAATAAAGGCTTGTTCCTCTAAAAGATTGACAAAGAATCCTCCAACTAATTACCTGCAATCTGTAGGGAAAAAGAAACACCTCTGCAAGCAATAACCACCGTCTTCTGGAATCTTATATATTACCTATGCTTATTAATAGGTGTTCCCCCAAAAAACCCACAACAGCCTGATCATATAACATGTGCCACTGCTAATCTGAATATAATCTTTGTGATTAAAATCTGAACTCAAAGACAGTGGCCAATCAGGTTAAACAGACAATCCTTTAATTTGGTAAACAACCTAATCACCCTTTTCCTCATCTTTTGCAAAAACCCTTTCCTTAAATCCTCAAGGAGTCAGTGTCTTGATTGCTCCCCATGTACATGTGTGTAATTAAAGTTGTCCCATGGGTTCAATTCAGTTAGGACTTTTTTCCTAATGGGGTGAAATCTGTAGTAGATAAAGGTTTAAAAAAATAAACAAGCCAAAATATTGATCACAGAAGATTTATTTCCTGGCCTTGGTCTTAGCTTGAGATGGAAGAGAAAAGAAAAGAGGAAAAGGTGCACCTTAAGAACTCCATACAAGTGGCCAGGTGTGGTGGCTTGTGCCTGTAATCCCAGCACTTTGGGAGGCTGAGGCAGGTGGATCACCTGAGGTCAGGAGTTCGAGACCAGCCTGGCCAACATGGCAAAACCCTGTTTCTACTAAAAATACAAAAATTAGCTGGGCATGGTGGGGCATGCCTGTAATCCCAGCTACTCAGGAGGCTGAGGCAGGAGAATCCCTTGAACTCGAGAGGCGGAGGTTGTAGTGAGCAGAGATGACGCCACTGCACTCCAGCCTGGGTGACAGAGCAAGACTCTGTCTCAAAAAAAAAAAAAAAAAAAAAAATTCCATACAAGTTTAGATTCACTAAAGTTAGACCTGACTTCATTTTATGTGTGTGGCTTAACAAATTCCAACCCAACATACCAGGCAAATACAAGAAGAAAGTCAACATGGTTTCAGTGATAGTGAGTATAAATCTGTTTTCAAGCTGTTAATAAAGACATATCCAAGATTGGGAAGAAAAAGAGGTTTAATGGACTTACATTTCCATGAGGCAGGAGAGATCTCACTATCATGAGAGTAGCACAGGAAAGACCCGCCCCAATGATTCAATTATCTCCCACCAGGTCCCTTCCACAACACGTGAGAATTCAAGATGAGATTTGGGTCGGGAGACAGCCAAACCATATCAGTGAGTGAAACAGATGTTTAATGTATTACTAAACGCTGCCACATATTAATAAAAGGGCCAATTCCCCCAGGATGATATAAAAATTTTAAACTTGGATGCACTTAATAAATTAACTTGAAAACATGTGAAATAAAACTAAAATACACAAAAAACGACTAATTTTAGTATCAAAAGGGGGCAATCATTAGGTTATGCTAACAAAAAAAAATCAGTAAGTATAAGAAATCGGAATAACTCAAATAGTTAGTTTGATCTATCAACTTTTTATAAAAACCTGTACTCGGCCGGGCGTGGTGGCTCAAGCCTGTAATCCCAGCACTTTGGGAGGCCGAGGCGGGCGGATCACGAGGTCAGGAGATCAAGACTATCCTGGCTAACATGGTGAAACCCCGTCTCTACTAAAAAATACAAAAAAAACTAGCTGGGCGAGGTGGCGGGCGCCTGTAGTCCCAGCTACTCGGGAGGCTGAGGCAGGAGAATGGCGTGAACCCGGGAGGCAGAGCTTGCAGTGAGCTGAGATCCGGCCACTGCACTCCAGCCTGGGCGACAGAGCGAGACTCCATCTCAAAAAAAAAAAAACCTGTACTCAATAACTAAATAATAACTATCCTTTTTAATCACGAATATAACATTCATAATAACTACGTACTAGGCCATTAAAAACAAGTCTCAACCAACGTCAAAGAATTAATATTACATAAACATCTCCGATTATAGCTAAATTAGAACATAAGAACAAAAGATATTTAAAATATTCATGTGGAAACTTCAGAATATATTTCTAAATACTTTTTGGGTCAAAGAGAAATCACATTGGAGCTTAAAACAAAACAAAACAAACAAATAAAAGCCCGTAGTACCAAAAAACAGAAATTCAATTTAAAATCTTAGAATGTAGTAAACAGGAACTTAGCAAAATTTAGGCTAGAGGCAGTGGCTCAAACCTATAACCCCAGCATTTTGGGACGCTAAGGTAGGCAGATTGCTTTAACCCAGGAGTTTGAGATCAGCCTGGGCAACATGGCAAAACCTCATCCCTAAAAAAAATACAAAAAATTAGCTGGGCGTGATGGTGTGTGTCAGTGGTCTCAGCTACCTGGAAGGCTCAGATGGGAGGACTACTGGCAGTGAGGTTGCAGTGAGCCATGATTACCCCACTGCACTCCACCCTGGGAAACAGAGTAAGGCTGTGTCTTCAAAAAAAAAAAAAAAAGAAAAAGAAAAAGAAAGAAAAAATTTATAACCTTAAACGATTATTTTAGACAAGAAAGAAATAAAATTAATAATCTCCACATTTAACTAAAGATTATTAAGGGGTGAAAAAGGGGAATGAATCCAAACAAAGAAGCAAGGCAATATAAAGATGAGAAAAAAATTAATTAAGCAGAAAAAAGATATAACAGATAAGATGAACACACTTCAAAAGGTAATTCTTCAGAAAAAAAATTAAATGAAAATTACTTTCAAGATTAATCAAGAAAAGATAAAGTAAATAATTACTTATTCTATTTTATTTTATTTTATCTTTTTTATTTTTTTATTTTTTTGAGACGGAGTCTCGCTCTGTCACCCAGGCTGGAGTGCAGTGGCCGGATCTCAGCTCACTGCAAGCTCCGCCTCCCGGGTTTACGCCATTCTCCTGCCTCAGCCTCCCGAGGAGCTGGAACGACAGGCGCCCCTCACCTCGCCCGGCTAGTTTTTTGTATTTTTTAGTAGAGACGGGGTTTCACTGTGTTAGCCAGGATGGTCTCCATCTCCTGACCTTGTGATCCGCCCGTCTCAGCCTCCCAAAGGCTTGAGCCACTGCGCCCGGCCTTATTTTATTTTTCATTATTATTTGTTTTATTTTTTACTTTTTAAAAAATTTTTTGAGACAGGGTTTTGCCCTGTCCCCTAGGCTAGAGTGCAATCGTGTGACCACGGTTCACTGCGGCCTTCCCTGGCTCAAGCGATCCTCCCACCTCAGCCTCCCAAGTAGCTGGGACTATAGGTGCACACCACCACACCTAGCTAATATTTTATATTTTGTAGAGACAGGGTCTTGCCAGATTGCCCAGGCTGGTCTTGGAACTTCTGAGCTAAAGCAATCCTCCTACTTACGCCTCCTAAAGTGCTGGAATTATAGGTGTGAGTTACCAGGCCTGGCCATAATTCAGAATGAAAAAGAACCACTATGAATGGAGCAGAGATGATTAAAGTTAAGAGAAATGGCTGAGCGTGGTGGCTTAGGCCTGTAATCCTAGCACTGAGAGGCTGAGGTGTGCAGACTGCCTGAACTCAAGACTTCAAGACCAGTCTGGGCAACATGGTAAGACCCGTCTCTACTAAAAAATATATAAAAATTTAGCCAGGCATGGTGGCACATGCCTGTAATTCCAGCTCCTCGGGAGGCTGAGGCACAATAATCACTTGAATCTGGGAGGTGGAGGTTGCAGTGAGCTGGGGTCGCACCACTTCACTCCAGCCTGGGTGACAGAGCAAGACTGTCTCCAAAAACAAAAAAAAAAAGAATACACAAACAAGTTTATGCCAACAAATGGAAAAACTTAGGTGATATTAATATTCCTAGAAGAGTCAATGACCAAAAATGACTCTAGAAGAAATAGAAAATCAGAATGATTCAATAACTATTAAAGAACTAAATCAGTATTGTAAATTTTTCCCACATAGAAAACACAGGCCCACAATGGCTTCATAGGGTAGCTTGACTAAAGATTGAAGGAACTGATAATTTCTTTCTTTTATTTATTTATTTATTTATTTTTGAGACAGAGTCTCGCTCTGTCGCCCAGGCTGGAGTGCAGTGGCGCCATCTCGGCTCACTGCAACCTCCACCTCCCGGGTTCAAGGGATTCTCCTGCCTCGGCCTCTGGAGTAGCTGGGATTACAGGTGCATGCCACCACACCCAGCTAATTTTTGTATGTTTAATAGAGATGGGGCTTCACCATGTTGGTCAGGCTGGTCTTGAACTCCTGATCTTGTGATCTGTCTGTCTTGGCTTCCCAAAGTGCTAGGAATACAGGCATGAGCCACTGCGCCCGGCCGATAATTTCTTTTTTTATACAAACTCTCAGAGAACTTAAAAGAATACATGCTCCTACTAATCATTTTAGTAGTTTACCATAACCAAAGCCAGACTGGACAGTATATAAATGAAAATTTCTAGGCAAATCTCACTCATGACCATGGATGGAAAAACCCTAAAAGAAATATCAGCAATGAGCCAAAAAAAAAAAAAAAAAAAAAAAATCATGACCAAATAAATTGCATTCCAATAATTCAAGATTGGTTCAACATTCTGAAATCTATTAATATAATTTACTACATTAAGGGATTCAAGGAGAAAAAAATTTATACATACACACATTTCTTTCACTGGGGATTAGTAATACATCTGGTTAAATTCAATGCCAGTGCCATTCATGGTAAAAATTCTTAGCAAAGTAGGAATGAAGAAAGACAGTATTTCCTTAACCTGACTGAAGCCATGTTTGCAAAACGTATTAACAGTGAGAAAACTACTGCACTGAAAGAGATCTGACCTAACCAACTCCATCTTGCCTTTAACCTCCAATACCTTGGCCTACAATACCTTCATCCTTGTGCCTAGGCCAAGCTGACCATAGAAGGAATTTAGTTTATAGTTAAACTTTGGAACAAAGATGGCAATAGCTCTTTTCCAAAACAAACCCCCAACTTGCCTGGGGACCAGACCATCTTTGCAAAACCAACAAATTAGCCACAAGATTAGAAATTATGGTTTAGAAGCCACAAGATTTCTAACCTCCTCAGTTGCTTCCATGTATAATGTTACTATTATAAAAACTAGTATTTAAGGTATTTTCCAGACTCTGCATTCTGATAGATCAGCCAACGTACCCAGACTGGTAAGTTTATCTGGTCTTCTGCCTCACCTCCTCCAAGGAACTGACTCAGCGCAAGAGGACAGTTTTGGACTCCCTATGATTTCATCACCAACCAAACTAATCACATTCCCTATTCCCTAGCCCCCAAACTATCTTTGAAAGAAGACCCTAACCTCCAAATTTTCAGGAAGGCTGATTATAGTAATAAAAAAACTCCAGTCTCCCATTTAGTCAGCTCTGTATGCATTAAGCTCTTTCTCTACTGCAATTCCCCTGTCTTGATAAATCGACTGTATTTGGGCAGTGGGTAAGATGAACCCATCAGACAGTTACATGACAGATTATCTACAAATACCTATAGTACACATCATATTCAATGGTGAAACAGTAAAAGTTTTTCCTTAAATATCAGGAAGAAAAATGACAAGAATGTTAGCTATCATTAGTTCTATTAAACACAGTGCTAGAGGTCTTAGCAGATACAATAAAATGAGAAAAGAAAGATTGGAAAGGGAAAAGAAAACTACCTTATTCCAAAGTGTTTATTATTTATTATATGTATAGAAAATCCAAAATAAAATCTACATAGAAAAGAATTGAAGATTCATATTCTTACTAAAATATCATGTATATATATGGAGCACACACACAAAGACACTAAAAGGTTCTATATGAAATGTTTAATAAGTTTATCTTTAGGTTGTAGGTTTATATTTTTATTTTTTTGTTTCACCATTATGGTTTTCCAGTATTCTCCACTAGATTATTGTATGTTTTAAAAGAATAATGTTACAAGATGTCAAATAAATATATAAAAGTCAATTTTATGTCTACATACTAGAAACAGACAGAAAACACAATTTAAAGAGGTATCATTAAATAGCAAAATAAAATACCTAGGAATAAATCAAGATTTCAATATTTTTTTTAAAAAATTATAGGCCGGGTGCAGCAGCTCACGCCTGTAATTTCAGCACTTTGGGAGGCCAAGGCGGGTGGATCATAAGGTCAAGTGTTCGAGACCATCCTGGCCAACATGGTGAAACCTTATCTCTACTAAAAATACAGAAATTAGCTGGGCATGGTGGCACATGCCTGTAATCCCAGCAACTTGGGAGGCTAAGGCAGGAGAATCCCTTGAACCTAGGAGGTGGAGGTTGCAGTGAGCCAAGATCGCGCCACTGCACTCTGGCCTGGCGACCGAGCGAGACTCTGTCTCACAAAAAAAAAAAAGAAAGAAAAGAAAGAAAATTACAAAAATTAAAAGAAATAAAAGAATTTAATAAATTTAAAAAATCATATTAATGGTTTAAAAGTTTCAACATCCAAAAGATGTAACTTCTTTCTGTGTTAATCTATAGATTCAACACAATTCCAACCAAAATCCCAAAAGAAACTTTTGTGGAATTTAATAATCTGATTCTAAATGGATACAGAAAAGAAAAATGATACAAATCATTAAGACATGTCTAAGAAGAAGAAACATATAAAAGAAAGTGCTCTATCGGGAAACAAGATTGATTACTAGGCTTTAATAATTCCATCAGTGCAGCATTTGTACTGGGATAGACAAGTTGATCAAATGGAACAAAGAGAAAGCTCAGAAACAGACTCCCCCTTGTAACCTGAGATACAGCAGAGTTGCACTGCAAATCAGTGGGTAAAGGAGGTCTATTTTAAAACAGTGGGACAGTAATTCCCCAAGAGAAGAATAAATTCTCTTGATGGGAAAAAATGAAAATTCATCCCTACTGGACACCACATCTTAAAATAATTTTTAGGTCAACAGATTCTACTTCAATAGAGGTGGGCAAACAGGAATGGAGGATTAATTCTGATTGACAGGGAGGATAGTTTTCTCAGGAGAGATGACCTTTGATGTGGTCCTTGAAGAATGAAAAGGATTCTTATGGGAGAGCAATGTGGGAAATGGACTTCCAGGCGAGAGCAGCAAGATCAAAGTCTCAGTGTGAGAGGCACGTTCTGGGAATGGACAAACAACCAGCCTGTCTGAACAGGAAAGAAAGCTATAGACGTTGATGGCTGACTGGCCGTTTATAATATTTTTGCATCTACGCTGCACCACATTTCGGTCCTCCATCCTGGTAAGAACCAGTTATATTCGCAGGAAAAAAAATAAATAAATATAGTGCTTCTACAACACTGACGCTCATCAAAAAGCCACTTTTATTAGAGTTCAGATATGGAAAAAATAAAACCAAAACATTTTTTAAAGCCTTGAGAAGTTCAAGTTACCTTTTCTTTCTTTTCTTGGGTGTCCTGGTTCTGGTTACTGGTGATTTTATTGGCCTTGTTATGTACATTAGGAATGACCTACGGTGACCAAAAAAAAAAGGGTGGAGGGAAGAAAATGTTTAAATGACATAATCATCACATTTTTTTTCTCTGACATTACAGAATGGAGAATTTTTTTCAATCATTACATTTCTTTTTTTCTTTCTTTTTTTTTTGTCTGAGATGGAGATTCGCTCTTGTCGCCCAGGCTGGAGTGCAATGGCACGATCTCTGCTCACTGCAACCTCTGCCTCCTGGGTTCAAGCGTTTCTCCAGCTGACTAGCTGTGCCAAGAGGCACCTGCCACCATGCCCAGCTAATTTTTGTATTTTTTGTAGAGACAGAATTTCACCATGTTGGCCAGGCTGCTCTCGAACACCTGACCTCAGATGATCTGCCCGCCTCAGCCTCCCAAAGTGCTGGGATTACAGGCGTGAGCCACTGTGCCTGGCCTATCATTACATTCCTAAATGTATTTGTTTAAACAGGTAAAATCTTAACTTTGTAACTTCATCTAAAGGGTAAAAATATGAGTACAATTCAAAGCAAACAATAAAACTTGGAATATCTGACAAGATACATAACTCTAAAATATTATAGTTATATATATGCCATCAGGGCATAAAAATGCAGGTTTCTGTATGTGGATCTAGAAGCTGAAGATGAAAAAGACTAAAACAAGGTCACATACTAACTGTCATCCAAACATCACATTTTGCAAGATAGAGTTTTAGGGGTGATCTAATTAATTATCCAAGAACATAGGATAACACATTTGTTTGGTAGATTTACCTTATTCATCATTGTACCCCCAGTTCAAGTATGTTATCTCCCACACTGTGTGTACTCAGTAAACATTCCACTATCACTATTAGCATAAGGATGAATTAACAAATCTATTCCCACCACTGAATAAGCTTAATGAGAGCAGAATTCAGTGTTATTTTTCACTATTTCTCTAGTGCTCAGAAATGGCCTAATACATAGTTGTACATAATAAATGTTTATAAATAAATGAACCAGTTTAATTTTATAAAAAGAGGCTCCTCAAAGAGCTAGCACAGATAATCTTGGCATAAAATCTGGTGAGAGACATGAAGATTAAAAGAAAAAAATAGACCAAGTACAGTGGCTCATATCTGTAATCCCAGCACCCTGAGAAGCCAAGGCAGGAGGTCGCTGGAGTCCAGGAGTTTGAGACCAGCCTGGGCAACAGAGGGAGACTCCATCTCTACAAAAATTTAAAAATTAGCTGGGTGTGGTGGCATGCGTCTATAATCTCAGCTACTTGTGGGGCTGAGGTCGAGGCTACAGTGAGCCACAGTTGCATCACTGAACACCAGCCTGGGTTACAGGGCAAGACCCTGATTCAAAAAATACATAAATAAATTAAAAAGAAAAAAAAAAAAACTCCTTGCTCAGAAAACTAAAAGACTGCCTGCCTAGTGATAATTAAAAACAAAAGGCCCATTTTCCCCTAAATGCAATTTAAGATTAAATTTTCATTTTTAATACAGAATGTAAATAAAGTTTAGAATAAATGAGAAAGTCTCAGAAATGTGTCATTTACATGAAAAACAACAGTAATGATACATTAACATATATACAGTGCTATGTGAAGAGGCACACTAGTACCTAATATTTCTACATCTGTTTAATACATTTAACAACCTAAGTCATATTTCAAAGACTGGTGGGATTTACAGGCAAGTGTTCCTTGTCCTGAAGAATCTTGAACAAAACACTTTGCCTCCCTGACAAGTCAGAAACTATCTGCCCACACTACTACTTTCTCCCATGGAAAAACTAGCTGATGCTAAATAGAAGCTTTGGGATGAGACAGAATGTCAGTTGCCACTATAATGTTTTCTTTCTTTCTTTTCTTTTTTTTTTTTTTTTTTGTTGAGACAAAGTCTGGCTGTGTCGCCCAGACTGGAGTGCAGTGGTGTGATCGCAGCTCACTGCAACCTCTGTCTCCTGGGTTCAAGCAATTCTTGTGCCTCAGCCTCCCAAAAGTAGCTGGGATTACAAGTGTGTACCACCACATCCGGCTACTTTTTCTAGTTTTAATACAGACGGGGTTTCGCCATGTTGGCCAGGTTGGTCTCCAACTCCTGACTTCAAGTGATCCTCTCACCTCGGCCTCCCAAAGTGCTGGGATCATAGGCGTGAGGCACCACGTCTGGCCCATTGTTTTTCAAATAGCAGAAAAATGTTCTTCTGTACACATATCTTTAGCAAAATTTAGAAGACAAAATGCTCAATAAGACTCCACCTTTCAGGAAAACAGATGACTGTATTTCTTGTGAAAGTAAAAATATATTTATAGGCGATTAATATGCAAAATGTTCATATGTCAAAAAGAGTAGGTACCCTTATGGAACAATGGTATTGACCAGTACAACTGGAATATAGGAAGAAAGAAAGCAACACGTGATGATAAACATAATGAGCTGAAGATATGACCCAATTTCAAAAGGATTTTTTAATATAAAATATATATATGATATTTCTGTGAAATGCAGTTATGTTATTAAGTGGAAAAAATTACCTTACAGAAAAACGTTCTATAGGCCTTACTCTCAAAAACGAATATTTGCCAAGTATATCCAAGTAGATACACACATTTTTCCAGAAGGCTGAAAACATGCTTGAGAAAGTCAGGGTGAGAAGATTTAAAAGGTGTATCGGTGGCTGGGCGTGGTGGCTCACGCCTGTAATCCCAGCACTCTGGGAGGCCGAGGAAGGTGGATCATGAGGTCAGGAGTTTGAAACCAGCCTGACCAACATGGTGAAACCCTGTCTCTACTAAAAATACAAATATTAGCCGGGTGTGGTGATGCGTGCCTGTAATCCTAGCTACTCAAGAGGCTTAGGCAGAAGAATCGCTTGAACCCGGGAGGCAGAGGTTGCAATGAGCCGAAATTATGCCACTGCACTCCAGCCTGGGCAACAGAGTGAGACTCTGTCTCAGAAAAAAAAAAAAAAGGTGTATTGGTGATGCTCCTAAGGCAGCTGATAATGCACACAGATAAAAACAACCACTCAATTCATAGTGCTGAGGAGAATGTTTATGTGACCAAGGTACTTTTAGACATCAGGCCTTAGATGGACACAACATTAGAAAATGACTTATTTTGGGGGTTTTAAGGAAAGTTCAAAATTTAATGTAAACTAGATACAAATGATTAAGCATTGCCTATATTTTCTATTTCTGGATAATCAGTACTACTTGCAATAATAAGTAAACCAAAAACAGCACCATTTTACAAAGACATGAAACTTGATTCTCCTTTCATTTGCCTCATGCAATAATAATCGCTTTGCCCTGGCCAGGTGCAGTGGCTTATGCCTGTAATCCCAACACTTTGGGAGGCTGAGGCAGGAGGATTGCCTGGGCCTGGAGTTCAAGACCTTCCTGAGCAATAAGGGGAGACCCTGTCTGCAGGAAAAAATCAAAAACTAGCTGGGCATGGTGACGTACGCCTGTGGTCCCAGCCACTTGGAAGGTTGACCTGGGAAGATTGCTTGAGCCAAGGAGTTCGGGGTTTCAGCAAGCCATGATTGTGCCACTGCACTCAGCCTGGGGGACAGAATAAGACCCTGTCTCAAAAAATAAATGTCACTTTGCCCTATAAACAAAGTTGAAAATGGAACAAGTCATGGACATAGTAATTAATATCATCAATGGGATATGCTCCCTTGGCTAGAACCACAGATAGTTCAATGCCTGATGAACTGAATATGCAATGTGGCAGTCTATTATACTACATAGGGAGTAAGTAACTTGAGCATGGTATGGTGTTGAAGAGATTTTCTTTGTTTGAATAATTGAAAGAAATTGTACTGTTTGTGTCATCCAAACAAAACTTTCCACCTCAGCTCACTAGCAAAGGTTGGATTGAAAGCTTAGCCTTTTTGGCAGGGCATTCACAGCTGGCCACGCAAATGTATAATTTGATTGGCTCATTCTCATTCAAAATTATTGATTTGGAAGTATAATTTGGCAAACAACAATCTGGCCAATTTTCCTGTTGAACTAGGTTTCCAGAAATAAAACCATGGCCTCAACTACATTCTCAATATTATAAGAATTAAAAACTAGATTCTAAAAGTTCTTATTGAATTTCAAATTTTATGAAAACAAGAGAACTTTATTCAGCTCACCTCTCTCAATTAGTCTTGATGGTGTAAACACGGTGCTAAGAATGGAAGGCACCACACTGCAAAATGCAGTGACACAGCAGAGGTGCCAATGCAGGCTGCAGCTCACTGTGCATAGGCAGGTTACAAGTATGCAAAATATTCCATCAACGCCCCCACCACTGGGATAGCCAACCATATACCCGCCCAGTTTGCCATATAAGTATTATTTTCTTTTTGCCTTGACATACAAAAGATTGGAATGCACTACAAAACTATATTGGAAAGCAAATAAATTTTTAAAATTTGCAGTTACGTGCATATATAAGCCTGGGGAACGAAGTGAGACCCTGTCAAAAAACCAAAAAAAAATTCACCAGGTGTAGTGGCATGTACCTGTAATGCCAGCTACTTGGGAGGCTAAGATAATAAGATTGCTTGAGCTCAGGAGATAAAGGCTGCAGCGAGCTATGATCATGCCACTGCACTCCAGGTTAGGTGACAGAATGAGACTCTGTCCCCAGAAACAAACAAAAAAAGAAGTGTATATGTTTTGAACAGCTGTCTTCCATTATAAAATGAAGAAAAAGAATATTGCTTCCAGTTTTAAGGGTGATGTTTCTGTTGTACATTGTAGTATAAAATCCACATCCTGCCACTGACATTTCATATCACAGTGCCAATTCCATACCACAGTAGTAATTAATTACAGAAGAAAAATTGTAGGTCAGGCGCAATGGCTCACACCTGAAATACCAGCACTTTGGGAGGCCAAGGTGGGCAGATCACTTGAGGCCAGGAGTTTGAGACCAGCCTAGCGAACAATGTGAAATCTTGTCTCTACTAAAAATACAAAAATTAGTGGGGCATAGTGGCACATGCTTGCAATCCCAGCTATTTGGGAGGCTAAAGCACAAGAATCACTTGAACCTGGGAGGCAGAGGTTGCAGTGAGCTGAGATCGTGCCATTGCACTCCAGACTGGGCAACAGAGCAAGACTCTATCTCAAAAAAAAGAAGAAAAAGAAAAATTTTATGATTAAATATTGCTATTTTTACATTTGGAATCTCTAACATTAGAACAAACAACAGTAAAACATGTCAACATGTTTTTTTTTTACATCCTTTAATAAATATACACAACATGTGATAGTATCTCTACAATGTTTTTACACCTGACCCTCTGTTCAAACTATTTCATAAACAAAGTAACTTGCTCAGAAAAGTAACTTGCCTCCAAGTTAGCAAAGCAGGTAAATAAGGAATCAAGAAATTGAAAACAGGTCTGTTTGATTCCAGGAGCAGTAACTTAAACCAATGCACACTGTAATGACTCCAATTTGACCAGAAGATCAAAACTGGAGGGGAAAAAAGGGAACTTCATAAATAAATTTTTATGAAGCTCATACTTTAACTATAGCTTGGGAACTACAATGAAAATATGTGGAAAATATTTAGAGGGCACAGCTTGGTCTGCAGGTATACAGAGTATTGTTAAACTTTTTGAAAATATGAACTAAAACTTACTCGTGGAGTGGATGACAAGCTCTGAACAACGAACACCACAGGGTTTCCTGCATTCTTAATGGCCTCAACTGCTTCGCTGTGTGAGGCATTCTGCAAATCTACTCCAGACACCTGAAACACAGGAGCAACTTATTTCAATTAGACCAGCATTAGATATTGCAGATAGGTTAATTCAAAGTTCATGTGTATTACCTAGTTATGAGAACCACCAGAGTCTAAGGAGTTAGACCATAGTCAGAAAAAAATAAGGTTGGCCCATAAAAAGCTTGGCTATTTTAGGAGAATATGTTTAAGGAAAGTAACATTTCCCCTTTAGAAAAGTAGGTAAGTCAAATATATTAATAAAAACAGCCCTGGTTAAATATAATTATCCAAAACAGGTAGTTCAGTCAGTAACAGAACCCTAAGATGTCTGCCACCTCTGCCAGGAGCACAGTACATAATTCCGAGTGGGATAAAGGAGGCTGGGAATATCTATGGACTTTTATCATCTCTCCATTAAGCTGAGAGGCATAATATTTTAAGCAAATCGCCTGTTATCACAATTGAGTAGTTGAACATTTCTCAAATTATGTTTAAAAGAAGTACCAAAAAACATCCACAAGTTCTTTTACTAAAACTATTTATGTGTTCAATAAATTTGAGTAAGTGTAAACAGTTCCTTATTATAGAAATTTCAGAGAATGTAACTTGCTAACATGCCCATAAATGTCCAAGAGCACTCTGTATTTCCAAAACATGTTTAATAGAACTAAGTTTTCAAATCTATAATGTAACAAACCCTTGGTAAATGCTGGGATGGTCTATGGTCTCAATGGATACTAACAATTTGTGAAGACTGCTTTGCTATTAGAGGACTGAGGAAACAGGAATGTGGGTGGAAAGGGATGTGGGATGTTTTTAAGACAGGAGGAGATATTACAGCAATAATGATACAGTGTAGAGAAAAAAATGGATGATAAAGGAGAGACATGACAACTGTAAGGACAATATCCTTGGATAGTCAAGAGGAAATGATTTCTACCGTACAAGTTAGAGAGATTGGCTTTGGATAGAAGCACAAATGTAGTTCCTTTGCTGTTACAGAGGCAATTAGAAAAAAGATTTGGTGAGCACTGGAAGCAGGGGAAATTCCCTCTAACTGCCTCTATTTTCTCAATGAAACCCGAAACTAGGACCTTAAACTGAGAGCAAGACTGAGGTAAGAGGCATAAGGAGTTTGGCACAGTTACCTGTCGTATTAGTTTGTTCTCACACTGCTATAAAGAACTGCCTAACACTAGGTAATTTATAAAGGAAAGAAGTTTAATTATCTCATGGTTCTGTAGGGCTGGGGAGGCTTCAGGAAACTTACAATCATAGTGGAAGGGGAAGCAAACACGTGGCAGGAAGGGGAAGTGCCGAGAAAAGGGGGAAAAGTTCCTTATAAAATCATCAGATCTTGTAAGAACTCACTCATCATCACAAGAACAGCAGAATCAGGGTAACCACCCCCATGATTCAATTACCTCCCACTGGGTCCCTCCCATGACATGTGGGGATTTTGGTAACTACAATTCAAGATGAGATTTGGGTGAGGACACAGCCAAATCATATCACTTATAAAAACTGGAGACTGAACCAGCTAAGAGAAAATTACAGGACAGCAGGGCAAAACTAAAGACCCGCTTAAGGGGGTGCTCATGAGCTTCTAGTTGAGACCAGATACCATGGCTGGTTATTTTTCCAGCCATGCTAGAGACCTAGAATAAGCAGAGCTGCACTTAACTAGTGGGTTCTCCCAGACAAGTTCAGTGAAAGGAAAGAGGATCAAGAGTAGGAAGCACATGTAAGGGAGGGGTTGGAGCCACCAACCACTGAACTTGAGTAGGCTGAGGAGAAAGTGAGCACATGAGAAGCTGAGGACACAGATGTGTGTGCCTGTGGTATAATACGAAATGTCCTTGTTCTTGTCACAGAATACCCTTGGAATTTCCTGAGTGGTAGGAGTGTCTTTTGTTATGCATTAATAGCCCCTTTCACATCTGAGTTCATGCTACTGAGGTGGCTTAGGGTAGATCCCCCGGATATCCTCGGGATGGGGCCAGTCACAGAAAGACCAAAGGATTGGAGAATCCCTGCACTCCCCCCACGATCTCCAAGAAGTGAGGGTCGGGGCTAGAGATGAAGCTCTGTAAAAACCCTTGAACAACAAGATTTGATGAGCTTCTGGGTTGTTGAACATGTCGACATGCTGGAAGGGTGGCAGGTGGTACACCCAGAGTGTGGATGCTCTGTGCCCTCCTCCTCACGCTTTGCCCTATGCATCTCTTCATCTGGCTGTCCATCTGTAACCTTTGTATAACTGGTAAATGTAAGTAAGTGTTTCTCTGAGCTGCCCTAGTAAATTAACAAAATCCAAGGGGAGGGATGTGGGAATTCTGGTTTGTAGCCAGCTGGTCAGAAGTATAGGTGACAACCTACTAAGATTGGCCTCTGACATGGGGGCAATCTTGTGGGACCAAGCCCTCAACTGTATGATCTGATGCTATATCCAAGTACACAGTATCGGAATTGAATTAAATTATAAGACAGATGGTGTCCGCTGGGGATCTGACACTATCTCCAGATATATAGTATTGGAATTGAACAGAATGATAAGATATCCAGTTGGTGTCCACTGGAGAACTACTTAGTGTATGGGGGAAACTCCTACACATCTGGTCACATCTAGTGTTCTGAGTGTGAGAGTAAAGGGAAAAGGTTGGTAAGAATATGGAGAAACTTAAACACTGCTGGTGTGAATGTAAAACGGTATAGCCAGTCACTCTGGAAAAGAATTTGACAATTCTTTTCAAAACCAAAAGTAAAATTACCATAAAACTCAGTAATTGCACCCTTGGGTATTTACCCTAGAGAAATGTAGACTTACTTTCACTCAGGAATTTGTACACAAATATTTACAGCAGATTTATTTGTAATAGTGAATAATTAAAAACTACCCAAGTGTCTTTCAGTGGGTGAATGATTAAACAAATTGGTACATCCATATTATGAAATGCCACTGCTATGGTTGGAATTTATGTGTCCTTTGCAATTCGTATCTTGAAATCTCAACCTCTAAGGTGAAGGTATTAGGAGGTAGGTAGGGCCTTTACAAAGTGATTAGGTCATGAGGGCTCTGCCCTCAAGAATGGGATTAGTGGCCTTATAAAAGAGACCCAAGATAGCTAGCTCATCCCTTCTACTATGTGAGGACACAGTGAGAAGGCACAATCTCTGGCCCCACAAAAAACAGGTCCTCACCAGACAATGAATCTGCCAATGCCTTGATCTTGGAGTTCCCAGCCTTCAAAACTATAATGGAATTTCTATGTTTATGGTATTTTGGCAGCCTCTCCAAAGACAACTACTCAACAAAAAGGAAGAAAGTGGTAGTTTTTTTGTAGAGAGATGGTCTCACTATGTTGCCCAAGCAAATCTTGAACTCCTGGACTCAATCCATTCTTTTGCCTCCACCTCCCAAAGTGCTGGGATTACAAGGGTGAGCCACCTCACCCAGCCATAGGAATGAACTATTAATGTGCACAACAAATGGAAAGAACCTCAAGGAGATTATGCTAAGTAAAAAAAGGCGATCTCAAAAAAACAATAATGCATAATTGCATTTATGAGATAATAGTGAAATAACATATTTATAGACATCAAGAAACAGAAAACTGGCTGTCAGAAGTTAGGGATGGGAGAGACAGGGAAGAGGCAATCGAAAGTGAAGAAGGTGCCTGCTTTTCTTTCCACCATGATTATAAGTTTCCTGAGGCCTCCCCAGCAATGTGGAACTGTCAGTCAATTTAACCTCTTTCATAAATTATCCACTCTCGGGTATTTCTTCATAGCAGTTGAGAATGGACTAATACAGAAGGGTAATGCAAGGGAGTTCTGTGGTGATGACACAGTTGAGTTTCTCAATTGTCGTGGTGCATATGCAAGGTTTTACATGTGAAAAAACTGTATAGAGCTACAAACACACACACAAATTAATGCATGCATAACTGGTGAAATCTGAATAAACTACAGAATGAGTCAATGTCATTTTCTTTGTGTTGCTATTATAGTATAGTTGTATAAGATATTAAAATTGGAGGTGACTGAGTGAAGGGTACATGGGACTTCCCCATATACTTCTATGCAATTTCCTATGAATTTATGATGATTTCAAAATACATTAAGAAAATATAATACAAAATAAATATTTAAAATTAAATTATAATAGATCAGTAATCAAAGTAAAAGTGAATTCATCTCACTTATTTTCTAGATGATTAGATTTAAAAAATAAAATTTAGTTACATGTTGCTCATGCCTGTAATCCCAGCGCTTTGGGAGGCTGAGGTGGGCAGATCACCTGAGGTCAGGAGTTCGAGATCAGCCTGAACAACATGGCAAAACCCCATCTCTACCAAAACATACAAAAATTAGCCAGGTAAGGTGATGGGCACCTGTAATCCCAGCTACTCAGGAGGCTGAGGCAGGAGAATTGCTTGAACCTGGGAGATGGAGGTTGCAGTGAGCCAAGATAGTGCCACTGCACTCCAGCCTGGGTGACAGAGAGAGACTCCATTTCAAAAAAAAAGTAAAGTACCATGTAAATTAATAACTAAAATAAAACAGGGTTACCAATATTAATAAAATAGAATTTAAGGCAAAAAGTAACTAATAGGAATAAAGAGGAAAACTACATAATGTCAAAAGCAAATCACCAACAACAAATCCACTAAATACATACAGCAAAACCAACAGAATTACAAAGAATAGCAAACAAATCCATAATCACAGTGGGAGACAAACTCTAACTGAAACTGAGGAAAAAGACCAAAAAAATTAGTAAGAATACGGGACTCCTTATTTGTTTATCTAACTGACTATCACTATATGGATGTCAAATAGGCATCTTAGCCTAACATGTCTAAAACGTGTCTCCCCAAATCTGTTCCTCCCACAGTCTTCCCCATCTCAGCCAATGGAAATTCCATCTTCGATTCCTCAAGCTGAAAAGCTTTTCAATTATCTTTGCCACTTTATTCGCATCCATTCTGTTAGTAAGTCCTGTTATTCACCTGCAAAATATGCTACAACCTGACTGCCCTCCTCCTGGTCCAGGTCGCCATTCTTTCTCTCCTAAGTTACTGCAACAGCCTTCTGGCTGAGGCCCCTGCTTCCATCCCTGCCCCCAAAGCCAGAATACTCCCTTGAAACAACACTTACCTGTTCATAATTCTCCAGTGACTCTCCACTGCATTCAGAGCAGAAGACCTTCCAGAGCTTTCAGGCTCCATATGATGTGGCTTCCCATCACTCCTCAGCCTTTTTCTCTTACCCCTTCTGGCTTGTTCACGCTATGCTATCATTGCTGGACTTCCTGCTGCTCCTTGAACACATCCAGGCAAGCTCCTACCTTGGAGCTTTTGTATGTTTTTCTTTCTCCACATATCCATATGGCTGACTCTCTCATTTCCTATATTTGTCCCAATATCATCTTCCATAACAAAGCTATTAAAATTGCGACTGTTGCTTTCACCATCCCCCTGAACCCGATGCTCCTTATCCTCCTCCCCTGCTTTATTTTGTTCCCTAGCTACTTATTACAATCTGACATTCTACATATACTTATGTATTTTATTGTCTATTCCCCCATTCCCACTATCATGTAAACACCAGAAGGGAAGGGACTTTCGGTCATTTTCTTCATTGCCGTATTAGTAGTATATTTGAAAATTGTTTTAAACATTGCACAGCACAAATATAACTCAACATTTGTATATACAGAGCAGCTTTTATGTAGTTCTTTCATTTAATCCTCACAATAATGCTATCGATTTTGAATTCTCATTTCCATTTTATCTGAAAACAAAATAAGTAGGTCTAATGATTTGTCCAAAACACATAGAAAATAAAAGGACAGACTCTGACTCCAACCCATGATATCCAGGGCTCTTTGTATTCTATCAGAGGTGAAACACCATGATTGATGGTTAGCATCATAAAGAACGAATCAAGAACAAGCAGATTATGGGATTAGAGGTACCCACCATGGTGTCACCCAATTAACCCAATGCAAAGAAATGTATCACATTCACACCTCAGGGCATTCTCAGTGGTTTCATGTGCCTTTTTTTTTTTTTCCTGCTTTGAGACAAGAGTGTCGCTCTGTCACCCAGGCTAGAGGGCAGTCCAATCTCGGCTCACTGCAGCCTCCACCTCCAGCGTTCCAGCGATTCTCCTGTCTCAGCCTCCTGAGTAGCTGGGAATATAGGCATGTGCCACTATGCCCGGCTAATTTTTGTATTTTTAGTGGATGGGGTTTCACCATGTTGGCCAAGCTGCTCTCAAACTCCTGACCTCAAGTGATGTGCCCGCCTCGGCCTCCCAAAATGCTAGAATTATAGGCATGAGTCACCATGCTCGGCCTGATGTGCCTTTAAAACTTAGCTCCCACAAAGCTTATCAGGTGCAAATCATGGATCCTCCCCCCTCAATAGAGTCTTCAACCTTCCAGGGTCAATTTCTTTCTCTAAACAAGCATAGATATCCTACTAACACACAATTATAAAATTTAGAGCTTCAAGAAAAAAATTTATAGCTTGTTAAAGAATGTGGGAGAAGCACAATGCCTACCATCTGCCCTGTTCTATATAGAGCCCTTTGTTAGTTAAAGTGTTTTTTGCAATCAGCTGAAGTTTTTCTTTTATCATTTTATTTGTTTATCCCCGCCCCCACTCACTTGAGAAACTCATAAATTGTGCATACAACGTACAAACTAAGGCATACAAATAGAGCACACCGACTGTACATACACGGTCCCCAACACATAAAGAAAGGTCTTTGAGCTAAATGATTATTTCACTGTCTTACAGTATGTTTCCAATAAAAACAGTACTTTAACATCATTTACCTCAAGTATTTTATCTCCAGTTTTAAGTGCGTTTGTTTTCCCTGCTGGACTGTCTTCTAAAACTTGTTTGATGAATATACCTTTAAGTTCCTCTCCATTCTTTAGACGTTTTATAACAGTTTGTCCACCAACAATACTGATCCCAAGAGACACATTGGGTTCTCTAAAAATCTCAACACTATATAAAGGAAAAAAACAAAACTCACTCATTAACAAGTTTAATCTGTTGGACTGTAAGTATTCCATTTGTATTATATCCTTGTGATTCATATTTTATATAAATTTTGAAATATATTTTACAAATGTTACACAAATTATACCTAGTTCCAATGTTATCAATAATTCATAACAAGTGAAAGCTTCAGTTCTGAAAAGCATAGATTTCTAGAACAATAAATGTAACTCTAAATATTCAGTGAAGATTTAGCTAAGCCCTAATGTTCCCATCTCCTATCATAATATATTTTCTGTGATTAGTCCTTTTCATTTATATCCGTAACATAAGCAAAGAAAGGACTGAAGAAATAACAAATGGGCAAGACAAAAATCAAGAAAGCTACATATGTCATTTCGGCAAAAAGTACAGACTTTCAGAATAAAATCAATTTGACACTGAGTGGCTCATAGTCCAAGTTGCTTTTCCCAGTCAGCAGGTTTATCTCTGTGGTTCTTTAATCAGAGGACAGATTTTACCTCCTCCTAAGGTCACAATGTTTTGTTTTCTTCCTACCTCCATGGTCATTATTTAAAAGAAAGTATGAAATGAAAACTGCCTCCCTCAAAATATTATAGGTTTTGCACTGCAGCCAATAATTAACTCATTGAAAACATAACTCAGAAAACAACTCTTAAATGTTTTAAGACAAATTCAGATTTCAATTACAAGAAAAGAACCAGTTTGGGTGGAGGTGGTGGAATTATTAATAGATATGGAATAGAGAGGGCAGCTAAAGGGAGACTTTCATCATCTTAAAGTGCAGCTCTGGTGAGGACTTAAAATTACAGCAACTGGTGAGTACTTAAAACTTCCCCCACATCCAAGGGAAAATGGGTTTTCCACACATTCTGTTAGCACAAACATGGACTCTACACCAGGGAAGGAAGGTAGAGATAAACTGATATATACTAGAAGCCTCAACTACTGTTATTGTTGTTTACCAAAAAAGAAAGCTTTACTGCATTCGAGACAGCTTTACCCAACTTGCTTAATGACATGGCGATAAACTATACTTGTTAGATGGACATTTCTACGTTGCTTTCTCTGAAAGAGTATCAAAGATGTTCCTAATATTATAGTCATTTCGTTCAGCTAAAAATCTCTAGATAAGATAAAATGAAACTAGAATGTAGACCAGCTTACAGGTGAATTATCGCAATTTTTCAATCATTAGAGTAGGACTAAATGATGTTAAGTTAAAGAAAAGAGCAACTGGTTGTGCTCCTATTGAGAAAGCCAATAATGTCATTCACATACATTCTCGGTGGACCCCAGTGGCTAAAATTTGGAGTTTCTTCTCCTTCGCCCTCTTCTCTCTCAGGTAACTCACTACAGAGGGAGGAAGAAAAAAATACACACAATTTTAAGGCACATTCATTATTAAGGTCCTTCGAAAGTTTTGAAATTGTAAAATCTATAGGTAGTTAAATGATTCTCAATTTTTACAGTTTTTAAAATATTTACATCAATAAATATGTAAAGCAAAAATATATTGCTTTAACATTCAACTCAACTAATCCCCACCCAGCATTAGAAAATCACAGAATTGGCCGGGCGCGGTGGCTCAAGCCTGTAATCCCAGCACTTTGGGAGGCCGAGACGGGCAGATCACGAGGTCAGGAGATCGAGACCATCCTGGCTAACATGGTGAAACCCCGTCTCTACTAAAACTACAAAAAACTAGCCGGGCGAGGTGGCGGCGCCTGTAGTCCCAGCTACCCAGGAGGCTGAGGCAGGAGAATGGCGTGAACCTGGGAGGCGGAGCTTGCAGTGAGCTGCGATCCGGCCACTGCACTCCAGCCTCAGCCTGGGTGACAGAGCGAGACTCCGTCTCAAAAAAACAAACAAACAAAAAAAATCACAGAATTATTATAAACACTTTTATTGGTGACACTCTAGATGCTAAGTTTGTGTTTGATTTGTGCAATTTCAAATTTGTTTCTCTATCAATATGTAAAATGTTATAAAATGTATTCCTTAAAACTTGGTATTGTTTGACCAGCTAAAACACAGAAATCGACAAATATCATATGTATCAAGTATAAATCAACATGAACAGGTCAATATGATCCGTCTTTCTAGCCCTAAATATTTCCCCTGTCATTTGTATCCCATAAATATTTTGCATACTTATAGGGAACTTTTCAGTTACTTATATTATCTAAAACGATCCTCACTGCTTCCCACCTACCACCACTTTTCATCCAGCAAGTTAAGTTAGTATAGAACTACTGAACTGAACATGGTGAAACCCGGTCTCTACAAAAAAATCAGCTGTGCATGGTGGCACATGCCTGTAGTCCCAGCTACTTGGGAGGCTGAGGCTGGAAGATTGCTTGAGCCTGGAAGGTCAAGACTGCAGTGAGTCATGTTTGTGCCACTGCACTTCAGCCTAGGTGACAATGCAAGACCCTGTTTCAAAATAAAAAAAAGAACTGCTGAACTGGATAACATAAAATGCTGAGTTACAGTATTTAGTTATAAGATTAATGCAATAGTGAATACACAGTGCAGTATATTATCTGGAAGAGAAATCAGGAGTCCTAAGCTCAAGTCTAACCTATACCATGAAATAGGTGTGTGGCTTTGGACCACTAAATGAAATCAGTCTGATGTTGTAAACTGTATTACTCTACACAAAATCTAGGTGCTATCTCTTCCAGTTCATTTTCATAAAACCCTTGGCCAGGTGTGGTGGCTCATGGTTGTAATCCCAGGGCTTTGGGAGGTTAAGGCAGGAAGACCACTTGAGCCCAGGAGTTTAAGACCAACATGGACAACACGGTGAGACCCCATCTCTAAAAAAAAAAAAAAATTAGCTGGGCATGGTGGCACACCTGTAGTACCAGCTACTGACTGGGGAGGCTGGGGCAGGAGGATCATTTGAGATCAGGAGTTCAAAGCTGTAGTGAGCTATAATCACACCACTATTCTCCAGCCTGGGCAACAGAGCAAGACCCTGTCTCAAAAACAAAAATCCCTCTAACCTATGAAGTAAGCACAGCAGATCACATTATATTTTACACAGGAGGAACTGAAGCTCAGAGAAAGCTTAAGCATACTATACAACCTTACAACCTTTCCTCATGTATCCAAATCTGTTTTAGCCCTAAGTTTCAATATTCCCATTTTTCTCTGAACTTTCAAGTAAGTCCTATAAAATGCAGCAAAACTCCACCTTCTTGGCCCTCTACAGACTTAGTATCTAGGATAAAACCATTGTAAGGCCATGTGAAAAGGAGAAGGCTGAAAGGATCTAGACAAGCCAAATATCAGTTAAGAAATTAGGATTGTTACATCTCGCCCACTACCAGATATCTTTCTTACCTTAGCCAGTCTAATTTTTATGATTAAAAGCATCACAGCATTCAGTGGAAAACAACTTGGCAGACACTTGCTGGTTACTTTCTAATGTCTTTTTCTACCCTTCTTCCATAAATACATAACCCCTCTTCTATTCTAGGTGGCACTATGCCCAGGTTTGAAAAAAATACATTTTCTGGACTTTCTTTCAGCTAATGGGAACTGTGTGCCACACTGCTGATCAGTGATATGGAACCAAAAGTACCTAGATGAGACTTCCAGGAAAACTCATTAAAAGGAAGGAGAATCAGCTGGCAGGAGCCTTTTGCTCTGTGCCCTCCCCTTCTTCTTGCCTAGAATTCACAAGTGATATTGGTGGTAAAACATTCATCTTCAAATCATACAGAAACAATGAGGAGTAAGGTCCTACATTAAGGGCAGCAGAGCAGAAAGGACGAAGGTATTTAAGACCCTGATGACAACACACCACACCATCCTAAGACCACCTTCTTCAGGACTTTTCACACGAGAAAAACTTGACTTTATTTGGTTAAGTCACACTAAATGGGGTTTCTGTTTATGAGTATGTAACTGTAATCCCTCAATGATACACCCACAGTTCCACCAATTCAAGTAAACTGTTTTCACTTTAACCTATCACATCCTTGTCCTTTGCAACTAGATTATCATTAGACAACTGTAATCATAGCACCAATCATAGTCCTATTTTGATGATCTTATGTAATAATAACAAGGATTAAATTAGATATTAACTGAGGCTCAACCAATATTCATTTCCTCTATAATTTTTTTCACTTGAACTTATAACAAAAATCTACCCACACAGTATCATAATCTTCATCATTTTTTATTTACTAGTACCTTAATAGGCTATTGTATTGATGTAATTGATCTGCTATCTCAATATATGATGCACTTAGATTGTGTATTAGTCCATTTTCACACTGCTATGAAGATACTACCTGAGACTGCGTAATTAATTTAGGATTAAAGAAATGAGGTTTAATTGACTAACAGCTTCACATGGCTGGGGAAGCTTCAGGAAACTTACAACCATAGCAGAAGGTAAGGGGAAGGAAGGTATACATGGCAGCAGGAGACAGAGAGTGCACAGGGGAAACTGCCACTTTTAAATCATTAGATCTCATGAGAACTCCCTCACTCTCACGAGAACAACATGTGAAAACTTCGCCCATGATCCAATCACCTCCCACCAGGTCCCTCACCTGACACATGGGAAATACGATTTGAATTGAAATTTGGGTGGGTACACGGAGCCAAACCATAACATTCCACCTTGGCCCCTTCCAACTCTCATGTCCTTTTCACATTTCAAAAGCAATCATGCCTTCCCAACAGTCTCCTAAAGTCTTAATTCCTTTAAGCATTAACCCAAAAGTCCAAGTCCAAAGTCTCATCTCAGACAAGCCAAGTCCTTTCCACCTAGAAACCTGTTAAATCAAAACAGGTTAGTTATTCCCAAGATACAATGGGGGTACAGGCATTGGGTAAATGTTTTCATTCTTAATGTTCTCCAAATGGGAGAAATTGGCCAAAACAAAGGGGCCACAGCCCGCCATGTATGTCCAAAACCTAGTGGGGTAGTCATTAATTTTTTTTTTTTTTTTTTGAGATGGAGTCTTCCTCTGTCGCCCAGGACGGAGTGCAGTGGCACAATCTTGGCTCACTGCAACCTCTACCTCCCAGTTCAAGCAATTCTCCTGACTCAGCCTCCCAAGTAGCTAGGCTTTCAGGTGTGCACCACCACACCTGGCTAATTTTTGTATTTTTAGTAGAGACGGGGTTTTACTACGTTGGTCAGGCTGGTTTCAAACTTCTGACCTCAGGTGATTTGCCTGTCTCAGCCTCCCAAAGTCCTGGGATTACAGGCGTGAGCTACCGCCTGGTCATAGTCATTAAACCTTAAAGCTCCAAAATGATCTCCCTTGACTCCATGTCTCACATCCAAGAAACACTGATGCAAGGGGTGGGTTCCCAAGGCCTTGGGCAGCTCTGCCCCTGTGGCTCTGCAGGGTACAGCTCCCATGGTTGCTTTCACAAGCTGGAGGTGAGTGCCTGCAGCTTTTCCAGCTGCATGTGCAAGCTGCTAGTGGAGATACCATTCTGGGGTCTGGAAGATGATGGCTCTCTTCTCACTGCTCCACAAGTGCCCCCATGGGGACTCCATTTGGGGGCTTCAGCCCCACATTTCTCCTCTGCATTACCCTGGTAGAGATTCTCCATGAGGGTTCTGCCCCTGAGCTGACTTCTGCCTGGACATCCAGACATTTTCATATATCCTCTGAAATGTAGGCAAAGACTCCAAAAGCTCAACTCTTGTCTTCTGTGCACCCTCAGGCCCACCACCACATGGATGCCGCCAAGGCTTGGGGCTTGCACCCTCTGAAGCAAGAGCCCGAGCTGTACCTTGGCCCCTTTTAGCCACAGCTGGAGCTGGAGCAGCTGGAATGCTGGGTACAAAGTACCAAGGCTGCACAGAGTAGCAGGGCCTTAGGCCTAGCCCACGAAACCATTTTTCACTCCTAGGCCTCCGGGACTGTGGTGGGAGGGACTGCACAAAGATCTCTGACATGCCCTAGAGATATTTTCCCCATTGTCTTGGCTATTAACATTCAGTTCCTTGTTACTTATGCAAATTTCTGTAGCCAGATTGAATTCCTCCCCAGAAAATGGGTTTTTCTTTTCTACCACATGGTCAGGCTGCAAATTTTCTACATCTTTATGCTCTGCTTCCTTTTTAAATGTAAGTTCCAATTTCAAACCATCTCTTTGTGAACACATATGATTGAATGCTTTCAGAAAAAGCCAGGTCACCTCTTCAATGCTTTGCTGCTTAGAAATTTCTTCCACCAGATACCCTAAATCATCTCTCTCAAGTTCAAAGTTCCACAGATCTCTAAGGCAGGGGCAAAATGCTGCCAGTCTTTTTGCTAAAGCATAGCAAGAGTGACCTTTGCTCCACTTCCCAATAAATTCCTCATCTTCATCTGAGACCAACCCAGCCTGGACTTCATTGTCCATATCACCATCAGCATTTTGGTCAAAAGTATTCAACAAGTCTCTAGGAAGTTCCAAACTTCCCCACATCTTCCTGTCTGCTTCTGAGCCCTCCAAATCGTTCCAACCTCTGCTTGTTAGGCAGTTCCAAAGTCACTTCTACATTTTCAGTTTATCTTTATAGCAGTACTCCACTCTGCCGGGACCGATTCTCTATATTAGTCCATTATCACACTGTATAAAGATACTACCTGAGATTGGGTAATTTATACAGAAAAGAGGTTTAATTTACTCACAGTTCCACATGGCTGGGGAGGCCTCAGGAAACTTACAATCATGGCGGAAGGCAAAGGGGAAGCAAGGCACATCTTACATGTTGGCAGGAAAGAGACAGAGAGCGTAGGGGAAACCGCCACTTTTACATTATCAGATCTTGTGAGAACTCCCTCACTATTGTGAGAACAGCTTGGGGGAACCACCCCCATAATCCAATCACCTCCCACGAGGTCCCTCCCCTGACACACGGGGATTACAATTTGAGATGAGATTTGGGTAGAGACACAGAGTCAAACCATATCAGATTGTATCTTGTCTTTTAGAAAATGGACATTACTGCAAGGAGTATCTTCATGCTCTGCTGTATTTTAGAATTCTCTGTGGGGTTTTTTTGTTTTTTGTTGGTTTTTTGTTGTTGTTTTTTTTTTTGAGACAGAGTTTTGCTCTTATTGCCCAGGCTGGAGTGCAATGGTGCAATTTTGGCTTACTGCAACCTCCACCTCCCAGGTTCAAGCTATTCTCCTGCCTCAGCCTCCCGAGTAGCTGTGATTACAAGCAAGTGCCACCATGTCTGGCTAATTTTGTATTTTTAGTAGAGATGGGATTTCTCCATGTTGGTCAGGCTGGTCTTGAACTCCCAACCTCAGGTGATCCGCCCACCTCAGCCTCCCAAAGTGCTGGGATTACAGGCCTGAGCCACCATGCCCAGCCTCTTGTTAAATATTAATTGAAATAAGATTCAAAACAAAACCTAAAGCAATACAAACCTTCCTCCTCTCCATTTTCCACTTTCCTGTACCCCAAATCATATAGGCATTAAGGGGGAAAAAAAAGGCAAGCATTTCACCATGACATCTTTATGTTATCATTGTAGGCATTAAATTCTTGTGTGCTTTTTCTCTTGTTTTGTTTTGCTTTTTGAGCAGAATTTCACTCTGTTAGCCAGGCTGGAGTGCAGTGGCACAATCACAGCTCACTGCAGCCTCACCAGGTGGCTGGGACCAGAGGCACGCACTACCATGCCCAGCTAATTTTTTTACTCTTTGTACATATGGGGTCTCATTATGTTGTCCAGACTGGTTTCAAACACCCGGACTCAAGCAATCCTCCTGCCTCAGCCTCCCAAAGTGTTGGGATCATGGGCATGAGCCACCACAATTCTTTAATTGGGAAAACAAAACAAAACAAAAGCACCCTAAAATAGAAGGGAAACCAACCTTCAACAAATAGCATGGGCTATTTGTTTCTTAATTTTAAAAAGTAAAAACTAAACATTTCCTAAACTGCTGACTCTCATATACAACTTAGGAGAAGGGGTGGGGGAAACCACTCTATCTAGAATATGAACAATTTTAGATTTCTTTGACAAAGTATGTCACAAAACGGTTACTCTGTTGGAAGAAACTCAGAGCATATTACCTTTCTTCTAGGTTTTTGTATACACACATTTTATTCAGACTAGTTCATACCTAACAAGAGATAAAACTTGTCAAAGCTTATCTAGATAGTGTGAATAGTTTCAGAAGTACAGTCACAGGAGATGAGCAATTAAACAAATTAATGTAGTCACTTTACACTGATGAACACAGGTACCTTTTAACCCAAATTAAAATTTAACTGAGCAAGTGAAATATTCTTACTGTACATATTAAAATGTAAATTTGCAGAAACATATTTGAAATTTTAACAAGGAATTTCTAACCTCAAATTTTATAATTTGCACTGTGATTAAGTATGATCAATAGCTCAATCAGTTAGAAACTCAAATCTTAAAATAACAGAACTTTCCAAACCTACAGAACATACAACACCAAGAGTGAAATCTAATCTAAACTATGGACTCTGGGTGAAGATGATGTGTCAGTTTACCAATGTTATCAATTGTAACAAACGTTCCACCCTGGTGGGCTATACTGACAATAGGGGAGGCTATGCATGTGGGGGTAGGGGGTATACAGGATATCGCCTCTCTGCACCTTCTTAATTTTGCTGTGAATCAAAAACTGCTTTAAAGAAATAAAGTCTTAAAATGAACTGAACTTTTGCCTCTTACATTCAACCACAGATTTATAACCAAATTTTTCCCCAAAGGAATTAACCATCCAATTGAAACGATGTGTTTTGTTTCAGGCCTTTATCACAAATGCCTAAAGTTATAATTCCTTACAGATTTGGGGGGGTGGGTGGAGATAGAGTACCCCATGAACAAACAAGCGGATATTAATATTCTTCACGATATACAAACTCTTTGCAAATAAAATGTTCATCATATAAAATCTGATGACTCCAGACAGCCAAGGTGACCTTTCCTCTTTAGTAGTACTTATTTTCACATAAAATTTCTACATACTAAGCAGTATGAAGGTCAAGTAAACTCAGCACCCAAAAATGATGGAAGCAGGGAGAGCTCCAATTGTGACTAAGTAATCTCACAATTTCTTTTTCCTCTTTAAATACACATTCTATATGGCAATATTCTATGATATACCACAGGGAATATGAGCAACTGGAACCAGAAAGAATGGGCACTATTGTTTTCTAAACTAGTAGGGTTATTTGTACAGATGTTCCACAATGATTTTGAAGTTGCAGAGCAAATTATTACCTGACAGCAGTATATAAAGAATTAGGCATTCCCTTACATTAACATTCACACATTGTCCTGAGTAAAAGAAGGTAGACACAAAAAAAGTACTTACTGTATGACTACATGTACATGTGTTCTAGAATAGGAAAAACTAATTTACAGTGTTAGAAATAAGATTAGTGGATGCCTGGTGCAAGACACACAAAGGGGTAGGAGGGCTTTCTGGGTGATGGAAATGTTCCTTATCTTCATTGGAGTGTATATAACATGAATGTATACATAACTTAGTAGACTGTACCTTAAAATGTGTGCGTTTTATTAATATGTAAAATTGTGTTTAAGAGTTTCCTTAAGAAACAGAAGTTCGAGCCATACAGGGTAAGTTGCTTCTAGAACATTACGTCTCTTCTGGTCTTCTGTAGAGCCTGGATTAGCAATCAAATATCTAATTATATTTTTGAAGGTATTAGCGTAGTATTTCTATGTACTTCTTGTCCTAATTGTTCACATTCGCCTTCATCTGCAGTGTTGGCCACCGCTGCAACAGCACTGTAAGAACCGGGAAGTGTCACATGCTCGAGGCCATAAACTCCCACAAACACCCCCTTTTTTCTCCCAACTCACACGCCAGAATAGCCTTCTCTCTAAAATGCAAATATTCATTCTCTCCCTTTTCCTCCATCTCCTCCTGATGTTCTGAATTTACATGTAAGTTTTGGCAGTTTAATTCAAACGTAAACGTATTAAATATTCGCCATTTATGTAGAAGGCACTAAATGCCAGGCACCGTGTTGGGAAATTAAAATATCACATTAACTCAGTTAATCTTTTCCCCAACTATGACACTCAGCCTCCTATTTCTCCTCCCACTATTCCTAACAAAGTATCTAATACCTGAAGCCATTTCTACTCATTTGCATCCTATTACATCTACAACATGATTTTTTTTTCCATTTTAAATATGTCTTTCTTCTAAAGTTCACCATCTTCCCAGACATCAGCCTCTGACACATTGCTTTACTGTGATTTGATCCTATTACATTTTTTTTTAAATCAACAACCTCCTTGAGTGTTTTAATAAACCCAGCAACAATGGATACTACCCTGGGTATACGTCAGGGCCCATGAGCCTATGAGCCTGATCTTGTCACGCCACCACTCACTGGCAAATTTAATAAACCAGCAGACAATGGATACTCCCTGGCGTATACGTCAGCGGCCCGTGGCCCTATCATTTGGCCACTGCACCAACATCACGGCAACCTTGCTACTAAACATTTACTATTGGCAAGGTTGTTATATTAAGCCTGTTAAATGCATCCTTTCCCAGCTTTATTGACTTATAGCTGACAAATAAAATTGTATAAATGTTTTACATACACTTTAAAAAACATAATAGGCCAGGTGCTATGGCTCACACCTGTAATCCCAGCACTTTGGGAGGCCAAGGTGGGAGGATTGCTTGAGGCCAGGAGTTTAGACCAGCCTGGGTAACAAAGTGAGATCTTGTCTCTACAGAAAACAAAAAAATTAGCCAGTCATTGTGGCAGGTGCCTGTGATCCCAGCTACTTCGAAGGCTGAGGTGGGAGGATTGCTTGAACCTGGGAGGTCAAGGCTGCAGTGAGCTGTGATCACACCACTGCACTCCAGACTGGGTGACAAAACAAGAACTTGTCTCAAAGAAGAAGAGAAAACGAAAAAAAAAAAAAAAAGCAACCAGGTCTCATTGTGTTTGCCAGGCTGGAGTACAGCGGTGTAATCATAGCTTGCTGTAACCTCGAACTGCTGGGCTCAAGAGATCCTCCCACCCAAGCCCCCAGAATAGTTAGAACTACAGGCATGCACCAACATACTGGGCTTACTTTTTATTTTTTTGTAGCGACAGGTTCTCACTATGTTGCCCAGGCTCGTCTTGAACTCCTGGCCTCAAGCGATTCTCCCACCTCGGCCACATGAAGTGCTGGGATTACAGGCGTGAGCCACCATCCCTGGCCTGTATGAATACTTATTCAGTCTACAGAACTACCTACTTTACAGGTGAGAAAAGATAGATACAAAGGAAACCCTTTCAGGGTCATACAGGTATAAACAGCAGAAGAAAGATATGAACAGCACTCATAATATATCCATACCACGGACCTCCTATTGTCTGAGAAATACCCACGTCCCCACTAGGGGCACCCATAGGTCTTTAAACAGCCAAAAATAACAGAGATGAGGAAGAAAAAGACTGAAACCAGGCAAGGTCTGAAAACACGATCTCAAGTGACCTTAGGAACAAAGAAGGATATAGTAGTCCCCTCCACTCAGCTGAGGCTTTGCTTTCTGTAGTTTTGCTTTCCTTGGTATCAGTTATCTGTGATCAACTACAGTAATGGCAAAAATCGTAAATGGAAAATTTCAGAAATAAACAATTCATAGGTTTTAAATTGCATGCCATTCAGAGTAGCATGAAGAAATATCTTGCTGTCCAGCCTGGGATGTGAATCATCTTTGTCCAGCATATCCATACGCTATATATGCTGCCTGCCCAGAAGTCACTCAGTAGCCATCTCAGTTATCAGATCAACTGCTGCAGTACTGATCTATTTGATTACTAGTTATTGTTGTTAATCTCTTACTATATGTAATTTATAAATTAAACTTCATAGGTATGTATGTACAAAAAAGACAGCATAAATAGGGCTTGGTAATGTCTGTGGTTTCAGGCACCCAGTGGGGGTCTTGGAACATATCCCTTGAGGATAAGAAGGGACTACTGTGCTCTGAACCAGAGCACCTGAATTCCTTCCACAGAATTATACCCTACCTGCCCATAGTCCCCTTTCTAGGGATCTCTACTTTCAAGGGGCATCTGAACTCTTAATACCAGTCCTGCCTCCTAAGGTAAGGAGAAGTTAGTGCAAAAGTGCAGTGTAGATAAAACATCACAACCATTAGATACTTACCCTTGGGGCACTCACACACATGGATGCATGTGCAGGCACACAGACACACAACTCTGCTGGGTCGTACACAAAAATTAATGCAAGGAAGAAACTGTAAAATACCATTTAGCACTTCATGACACCCTGATTATCTGAAAGACTATCATCTAAAATAATCTATGCATTACTCAGGCAGGCTCCTGAGTGGCAATAAATATTCACCTATGAACCTAACTCCATGGGGCATACCTTAAAGATTAAAAGAAGGAATATGATTTACAGGAACTCTTCTGGAACCTGCTGGGATTTAAATATACCCTAAATCTCCAATAACAAGCTTAAAAAACAACTTTCAAGTGCAAGACTAATCTCCTAAGACAAGGTTAGGTTGGAGTCCTTAAATGCCAGTGCCTGCATAAGAAATCGGCTTGTCAAATACTCACTTTAAAAGAAAAAGCAACGGAATAAGAACAAAGCATATCTTCCCTCTCTGAAGCCGGGGTCAAATTTAGTAAGAACAACTGATGCTCCACTTCCTCTTCTATCCACGGAAGGAGGGGTGGACTTAGAAGTTTGCTTAGATCTTTTCTGATTCTTCACATTCTACAGTTACAGTTCTACAGTTTAGAGAAGCAGTCTCATGTCTGCATTCTTCTGCCAGATTCAACTATTCACACTAAGCAAAAGATACATTTAAAAAACAATGGTGTCTCATGGAAAAATAATCTGAACAATTTGGGAGGTCAAGACAAGCAGATTGCTTAAGCCCAGGAGTTTCAGACCAGCCTGGCCAACATGGCGAAATACCATCTCTACAAAAAAAAAAAAAAGTACAAACATTAGCCATGCTTGGTGGCACATGCCTGTAGTCCCAGCTACTCAGGAGGCTGAGGTGGGAGGATGGTGTGAACCTGGGAAGCAGAGGTTGCAGTGAGCTGAGATGGCGCCACTACACTCCAGCCTGGGCAACAGAGTAAGACCCTGTCTCAAAAATGAAAAGAAGAAAAAAATTTTGACTATATAAAAAGCCATAAAATACGTTTTTAACTTTTCTACTTCCAGGCATCTGTCCTATGGAAACAAATCCATTGCTTATTTATCACTGTGTGTTCCTCCAGAGGCTGCACCGGATATCACATGAGGAAACCAGACCCGGCAGCACTCTCCCTCTGTACACCAACCTGGCATTTGCAGAGTAGAAAAACTGTTGGGCAGTTCTGTATCACTTCCTTCCACTCAGATACGGGCTATGCAGAAGCACAGAGAACAACTTTTATGAAGTTTCTACCTAAAACTTCGGGTAAAATTTCAGGTTGCTGAACAGAGAGATGCACATCATCTAAATGTAAGATATCTCCCATGTCAACACAAAAATCACAGTTGGATTAAGGTTTTAATAAAAACATTTAAAGCCAATTAAGCCCACCCTATCTCTCATCCCTGTTACGCTTTGCTGAAAGCTCCAACTCCTTTGTGCACTTCTTATCTCCCTACTCACAATGCCACACCTTTCTAGGTTTTCCTTCAAATGTGCTTCCTTTGTCACGCCGCACCCCAAGAACTGCCATGTATATCATCCATCACGCTGCATGAAATCTGCTAGAATTGCAAACAAACTATCCATGCCCTGACCTCTTCACTGAACATTCTCTGAACCTCCTCTTCAACAGCTCTGGTTCTCTGCCAAGTATACCACACTCAAGTGGGTGAAGCTCATTCTCTCACTCCCGGGGGCATTGGAAAAAGAGGGTAAACATTTTTCAAAACTCCCTACCACTAGGTGGTTACTCCCCTATCACTCTTTCAAAAGCTAATCTCTGCTCCAACACCTCTGCTTTTAATGCCCACTTTATTAGCGCTTAATCACTCTTAGTAGTAAATAATCTTCTCCCTAAGTGAGAGAAACAAACAAACATCATCATTGGATGAGAATCTCTTTGGATTCCTGCTCCCAAGCTACAAAAAGTACCTACAACCAGACCTTCTTTTCCTTCCTGGCACCTATCTCAGTGGACCAGGTGAGCTTCCTCCTATCAAACTATCCAAGGTGATTCCAAGTGTGCAATGTCCTCTTCTCCCTCCACCACTCCACAGACTATATTTAATCACCCCCTTTATGGCATCTGCATATTCCACAAGCAAAGAAAATTCTCTTCAGTTTCATGTAATATGAATGTAGTAATATGCAATATAAATGTCGTATGTCATATATATTATATATATATATTTTTTCCCCTTTGCCTTGATCCATTAATACTGTCTAGTTATCTAAGTAACATGCATTCTTTTTTTTTTTTTTTTTTTTTGAGACGGGGTCTCGCTATGTCACCCAGGCTGGAGTGCAGTGGCACAATTATAGCTCACTGCCGCCTCAACCTTCTAGCCTTAAATGATTCTCCCACCTCAGCCTCCCTAGTAGCTGGGACTACAGGTGCATGCTATCACAACAGGCTAATTTTTTTTTTTTTTTTTGAGATGGGGTCTTGCTCTGTCGCCCAGACTGGAGTGCAGTGGAACAATCTCAGCTCACTGCAACCTCCACCTCCCAGGTTCAAGTGATTCTCCTGCCTCAGCCACCAGAGTAGCTGGGGTTACAGGCACACACCACCATGCCCAGCTAATTTTTGTATTTTTAGTAGAGACAAGGTTTCCACGTTGGCCAGGCTAGTCTCGAACTCCTGACCTCAGGTGATTCACCCACCTCGGCCTCCCAAAGTGCTGGGATTACAGGCATGAGCCACCAATCCCAACCCATGACCAGGATTTTCAAAACACTAGTCAGCTCTTTCTGTGTCCAATTTTTAACCTTGTGTTCAATTCTCAACACACTAGTCTCTGAATTCACTCTACTAACAATGCTCAATGCTTACCAAGGGCATCCATATGGCCAAGCCCCAGGAAAACTTCTCTTTCTTATCTACATTGACTTTACTAACATGTGAACATAGATTGTGAGGACCCATTTGTTACAATATTCTCTTCCTTTGCTTTCTAAGTCAATGTGTCAATGTCTAGTTGACTAATTTTCTCCTACCTTTTGTTCATTCCAGCTCACCCCTTTCTTCCTCTGTTCATGCCTTAAGTATTGCCGTCTTCCAGGACGCCAATCTTGACCCTATGCTTGCCTTATTGTTTAAGCTTCGTGTTGATGACCATTCAAATTGAAGAGTTTCACCTGCGCTTAATCTTGCTCCCAATTACCCATGTCCAGACACACCTCAACATTAATTTCCAGACCCACATATCTAAATGATTCCATTTAGCTTTGTTGTTCTATGGCTACTTTAACCCTCAACATGTTCCAAACTGAACTCATCATTTTCCCTTCCAACCCGTTCATGCTCCTATAATATTATATTGAAGCACTAATTTCTCATATCTAGTTTTCTAGTCCAAAAACACAAGTCATCCTCAACTACCCCCTCTTACACTCAACATGTAATGAGTCAAGGGATTCCCGTACATTTCCTTACTCTTAAATTGGTCTTCTTTTAATTTGTCCTCAAGTGCATTTGCTTGAGTTGTTAAAATAAAGTCTGAATTAACCTCGCATTCTCTAAGCAAATACTCTATGTAATCCATTTTGTGCACAACTGCAAGATACAAAATTGTACATATGGCAAAATTTTAAGTATATGAAATTCTCATGGTAATTGTCAAATATAGTGGATTTTATTCATAATATTTTTCTGTATTTTCCAAATGTTCTACCAAAATCATGCATTTTTTTAAGCAAAAAAAAAAAAAAAAAAGAAAAAAGAAAAACCACTATTTTATAATGTGAAAACAAAGAAAAATGATATCATACCATGTATCAGTGGCATATCTAGAAGACAACATTCCTGTGTATGCTGAGGCCTTGGAAATAACTCGCGTTGCTTGGTGTTGATATAAAGGCAAATCTTCTTGCTCCCTACTTTGAGCCACAACAGGAAGGTCAATGAGCAAGCTAGGACCTTGGGGATCATCCGCGATCATGCCTGAAGAACAAATCCAGATAACAGTGAACACAAAAGGCACTCATTCTCCTTCAGTCATTCAGCAACTAGGTATGGGCACCTACTATGGGAGGGGACTCTTCCAGGTAGGAGACTGAAAATATTAAAGTAAATAAATAAAGGCTTTAATATATCCGATGATGATAAGTACAATGGTGAAAAATAAAGAAGGAAGGAATAAGGAATTGTTCAACAGAAGACAGTTACAATTTTCAGTGGCCTCACTGAAAAAATGACATTTATGCAATATTGATATTACAAAAAAATCTAATCTTACTACAGATTTTCTCTTATCAACCTAAGCTTTCCCAATAAGAACTCTGACATTTCACTGATTTAAAAAAAAAAAAAAAAATTCCACAGGATAACAAACCAAATAAAATCATTTCTAATTTTAAAAGGGCTTTGTTTATACATTTCAGAATTCTTTTACACTAGTTTTCTCTTTAGAGACGGAGTCTCGCTCTGTTGCCCAGGCTGGAGTGCAGTGGCGCAATCTTGGCTCACTGCAACCTCTGCGTCCGGATTCATGCAATTCTCCCTGCCCCAGCCTCCTGCGTAGCTGGGACTATATGTGTGGTGTTGCATGCAAAAATACAATAATGTTTGTATTTTTAGTAGAGACAGGGTTTCGTCACGTTGGCCAGGCTGGTCTTGAACTCCTGACCTCAGGTGATCCGCCCGCCTCAGCCTCCCGAAGTGCTGAGATTACAGGCGTGAGCCACCACGCCTGGCCTATACTTGTTCATTTAATTCTCATATCAAACTATGAGTTAGAAAGAAAAGACACTATCAACCATATTTTATAGACAGGAAAACTGAGGTTAAGAAAATTTGCCAATTTTTTGCCAGTAGGTAAAGGGTACAGATTGCCATAATTTATTTAAATGTTTACAACAAATTTCCTAACAATTAATTTTGATTTCTACTTAGAAAGGTTCACATAATAAGCTTGAGAAGCATGGTTGGGACAACATTTTTGGACTTTACTTCTTATGTTCTTTCCTAGTTGTTGGTAGCATATTATATAATTATCATGTTAATTTAAGAAATTAAAAGCTAGTATTTTCTCCTTACATTTGCCCAAATAAACTAAAGAAAGCTTCTTTAGTCTCACCACAATAGATCAAATGTTGATACATGTATATATACTAGGCACAGTATAACTATCATATATAGATGTGTGTGTGGGTATGTCCACATATATTGTCTATACACATCCTCACACACACACTATAAAAAGATAATGCATAAGGTATAATATATAGGATTCAACACCATGGTTATCTATGGAGAGGAAGTTAAGCTGTGTTATAATGGTTTATTGTTTACAAACAGAATATTGGCCAGGTCCAGGTGCTCATGCCTATAAACCCAGCATTCTGGGAAATTGAGGCAGGTGGACTCCTTGAGCCCAAGAATTCAAGACCAGCTTGGGCAACATGCGAAACTCCAGTAGCCAGGCTTGGTGGAGCATGTCTGTAATGTCAGCTACTCAGGAGGCTGAGGCAGGAGGATCACTAGAGTCCGAGAGGATGATCACAGCGAGGAACGATGTCGCCACTGTACTCCAGCCTGGGCAACAGAGTGAGACCTTGTTTCAAAAACAAAAACAAAAGGAAAAAGAAACCCAGAAGATCTGGGGCTGAGGGAGAAAGCTGAGATGACACAGTTATGAGGGTAGACAGGTAGTGTTTCACACAAACTGGAAAAATTTGGAAGATTATAAACCAAATCGCGATTACCTCTGCAGACAATTTTTTATTTCTACTTTTTGTTTATCTGCATTATCTTATTTATCCTCCAGGAACACACTTGTTTTTTGTCACCAAGCATATAACCTCAAAACTATGCATTTTTGTTCTCTCAGCCATATCCCAAATGTTTTCACACAGGGCTGGCTTACTTTACTCACGTGTCAGTCAACTGTTACTAAAACAGCCGGACCACTCCATATAAAATAGGCCTCCTCCTCAAACATTCCCTATTTCTTTTTACTGCTTTATTTTCCCTCATGAACCCTATAATATTATACATTAATTTGTTATTGTCTACCCCCACCAGAACGTGGGCTCCACAAGGGCCGACTTTATTTTGTTCACGGCTTCACGCTCATGACCCAGAGCAGCACTCCTATACAGAAAGCACCTAGCAAATATTTCTGAACACGTAAATACAGTATTTGCTTAATAAGCCAACAGTGAGCTTTTAAGTTTAAAAAATAACGAGTATACTGTTTTCTGAAGTAGAAAAACAAAGAAATCTACAGCTCATGTTATTATTAGAATGGAAGTCCCATCTATCGTGCATCCCACGGTCCATTCTACAGAACAAGTGTATCTTTGATCATCTCGTAAAGGAGCTTTGAGACTTCTGATTAAACACCTTCAGTTATTTGGGAATGCCATTTATTCAAATGATATAAATGGGGAGCCTAAAATAATTGTGCTTAATCAGACAAGGTAAATGGAGGGCCTAAAGATCGGGCTGGGTGCAGTAGCTCACACCTGTAATCCCAGCACTTTGGGAGGCTGAGGCAGGTGGATCACCTGAGGTCAGGAGTTCGAGACCAGCCTGGACAACATGGCGAAACCCCGTCTCTTCTAAAAATACAAAAATTAGCCAGGCGTGGTGGCACACACCTGTAATCCCAGCTACTCGGGAGGCTGAGGCAGGAGAATCACTTGAACCCAGGAGGCAGAGGTTGCAGTGAGTCAAGATTGCAGCACTGCACTCCAGCCTGGGTGACCAAGCGAGACCTTGTTTGAGCTTTAAGTCATATTTTAATCACATAATGTGTGATATTTTAAAATGTTTTTTCTTCCAAGAACACAGTGTTCAAAGAAATACATTGCATGAAAAACTGTTTCGGCCAGCACAGTGGCTCACGCCTGTAATCCCAACACTGGGAGGCCAAGGCAGGAAGATCGCTTGAGGTCAGGAGTTTAAGACCAGCCTGGCCAACATGACAAAACCCTGTCTCTACTAAAAATATAAAAATCAGCTGGGTGTGGTGGCACACACCTGTAATCTCAGCTACTCAGATGGCTGAGGCATGAGAATCTCTTGAACCTGGGAGGCGGAGGTTGCATTGAGCCAAGATCACACCACTGCACTTCCAGCCGTAGCAACAAAGCAAGGTTCCATTTCAAAAAAAAAAAAAAAAAAAAGTTTTACTGTGGTTCATGGATCCTGTGAAGCTGCCCCCATAGGCCCCAGGATAAGGCTTCTGAGCAGACAGGCCAAATTCAAGGTCCTCCCCGGCACACAAGGTCCCCACAGCTGGACTCTTCTGAATGTCTCTGCTGCCTGCCTTATGTATTCTTTACTCTGTACTGAGCCGTGTATGCTAAACTCTTCCAAACACGATGCTTTTCTCTGTCTGTAATTCTAGAATATAGAGAACAACAAATAGTGCCTTAGATTTTCCAATGCATGGCACAGTACCTTGTAGATAGATTTTATTTTATTTTATTTTACTTTATTTTATTTTATTTTCAAGACAAGGTCTTGCTTGGTCACCCAGGCTGGAGTGCAGTGGTGCAATCTCGGCTCATTGCAACCTCCGCCTCCCAGGTTCAAGCGATTCCCCTGCCTCAGCCACCTGAGTAGCTGAGATTACAGGTGTGTGCCATCATGCCCGGCTAATTTTTGCAGTTTTAGTAGAGACAGGGTTTCGTCATGTTGGCCAGGGTGGTCTTGAACTCCTGACTTCAAGTGATCCACCTGCCTTGGCCTGCCAAAGTGTTGGGATTACAGGCATGAGCCACCGTGCTGGCCAAAACAGTTTTTCCTGCAATGTATTTCTTTGAACACTGTGTTCTTGGAAGAAAAAATATTTTAAAATATCACACATTATGTGATTAAAGTATGACTGAAAGCTCAAACACGTGTAAGATGATAAAATACTATTGTACTGGGTTGAGTAGTAATAACATAGCTTTTATCCAAATGGTAAGAAATCAAGTGTATGCTCTTATCAAGATTGTGGACATCTATTTTTTGGTTTGCATACCTTCTATGGATTTAAAAATATCTGGTAGAGCTTAACCTAGAAAATGTAACAAAGAAAAAAAGTTTTAATGCACCTTCTATATTTTGTTTTGTTTCCCATCAAATAAATGTGAGAAGACACAAAACCTTAAGTATTTTACTTCTTTGGCTAATGGTGTAAGAAGCTGAAGCTACAAAAATACCTTTAAGTGTATCCAACATTCTGTGGCTGTTCTTCAATCACGCATTCACAAATTCACTTAACAAATGTTTATAAAGCACCCGCTACTTGCCAGGAACTATTCTAGGCATTAGAGATAGCTAAATGTACAAAACTGACAAAGTTCCTATTCCTGGGAGCTAACATTCTAGTAGAGAGAGATACAGAAAGAACACAGCACAATTTTAGCTCATGGTAAGTTCTAAGAAGGAAAATAAAGCAATAGGTAGGAACAGAAGGAAACAGATGAGTAGCTCCTCAGGTGTGCTGGGATCACACCTGTAATCCCAGCACTTTGGGAGGCTGAGTCGGGTGGATCACTTGACATCAGGAGTTTGAGACCAGCCTGGCCAACATGATGAAACCCCATCTCTACTAAAAATACAAATTAGCCAGGTGTGGTGGCATGTGCCTGTAATCCCAGCTACTTGGGAGGCTGAGGCAGAAGAATAACTTGAACCCAGGAGGTGGAGGTTGCAGTGTGCCAAGATCACGCCACTGCACTCCAGCCTGGGTGACAGAGTGAGACTCCGTATAAAAAAAGAAAAAAAAAAATAGATGGAGTAGTCAAAAACCTGGATGGTGATAGGGAATCAGTCCCATAAAAATCTGCAATACCATTCTAGGTAGAAGGAATAGCATGAGGAGGAGGCTTGATGAAAGAGATGGAATTTTACCAATGTTTTGATTTGCCACTACAAAAAGCACTTAGCAACATACCAAGCAAAAGAATGGGACCCAGAAGTAGTTAGGCTCCAAAAAAAAAAAGAAAATGCTGGAACCCTAAGTCCTGTGAGCCTTATTTGCTCTTCTCACTGTACGGGAGAACTCTGCAATGATAGAAAAACCAAATTACAAACAACGTCTCTCCCATCTTAGAAGTGGGCAGTTAGATTTTGGGTCCAAGCAGCACAGCTTCAAACTTTTCTTCTTCTTCTTAAGTATTTTATCTTATTTGATGGAGGCCTTCATTCTAGATCGTCAAGGTCACTTTGGATCTGAGCTCTGTCATCCAACATACTGACAACCCTTCCCAATTTCCTGGAATGTGTGAATTTATCCAACATGCCATCTGTGCCATTACCCCATTTCCTGAGAAAAAGAATAACCAAGGTAACCTGTGCATAGAGTCCTATGGCCTATATTAGAGACCTGTACCTATGCAGGCATAAACCCATTAATCACTCATAGGATATACCCCAGTAATTCATTATAAGTTATCAGCCCATTGTTTTTATCATATTTATAAGAATATGATGAATTGTGCATCAAATGTCTTCCTTAAGTCCATAAGTTCAGCCAGGTGTGGTGGCTCACGCCTGTAATCCCAACACTTTGGGAGGCCGACCTGGGCGGATCACGAGGCCAGGAGTTCAAGACCAGCCTGGCCAACATAGTGAAACCCCATCTCTACTAAAAATACAAAAAATATTAGCCCGGTGTGGTAGCGCATGCCTGAAATCCCAGCTACTCAGGAGGCTGAGGCAGGAGAATCACTTGAACCTGGGAGGTGGAGGTTGCGGTGCGCCGAGATTGCACCACTGCACTCCAGCATGGGTGACAGAGACAGACTCCATCTCAAAAAAAAAAAAAAAAAATTCCATAAGTTCATAGTGTATTTGGGGTAATTGCCTTAGTAGAAAATCACAAATGACCTCTGACTAAGCAATATAGATATTCTTTTAAAACTTTTTTTTTTTTTTTCAATAGAGATGGGGTCTCCCTATGTTGCCCAGGCTGGTCTAGAACTCCTGGGCTCAAGTGATCCTCCTGCCTTGGCCTCACAAAGTGCTAGAATTAAAGGTATGAGCCACCACACCTAGCCTAAAACTTTTCCTATAATCATCACCGAAACTCTTTCCATGCATTCATCTTGAACAAATTTTCTAGTAAACTCACTACCACTTCTGCTTTTTATTTCATCTAGAAACTTTGGAATCAGGGTCCAATCAGTTGGCAATGTTGTAGATATGGGGTGAAAATACTGTCATGCTCGGTGGGATTAAAGAAAGTCTCAGTTACCTTTCCCCAATCTCCATACTCCCCTTTGCTCCCATCCACTAGGGCGTCCATTCCCACACAACAATCAAAGCACTGCCCCACTGTTCCAGCTTTCTTGATGTCTGCCTCTCCCCCATTGAGGAGGAAGGGCCAGGACAGGACTGGCGCTCAGGCAGGAATGGCCTAAAACCAGAGTTTTCAGAACAGAGAACTGGTTCTATTTACAGAGCTATGTCCCATCCAGCTACACTGGAAAAAGCAGTCTATTAAACTACACCACTAAGTTGCGTAGATTGGTGCAGTTTAAAACTTCATGAATTGCTCTACACAAAGGCTACCTGTGCCCTCTGCCCCACTGCCTCCTCCATGTACCCTGTTGGTGCACAGGCACACATTTCTCACTTGTCACAGCACTTCACACAGTTACACTTTATAGAGCTGTCCACCAAGTGCACAGAGAAACCCAGGAGCCCATGAAACAGACTGAGTCCTGCAGGGCCTCTGTAGTTGTCTGGTAATGGTCATAACAGGGGTACAGAGGTTAGAAAAACAGGGACATTTTAAAAAAATAAATGCTCTAGGATTTAAATTGTATTAATCCATTCTCACACTGCCATCTGCCATAAAGAACTACCAGAGACTGGGTAATTTATAAAGAAAACATGTTTAATCGACTCACAGTTCCAGAGGCTGTACAGAAGGCATGGCTAGGAAGGCCTCAGGAAACTTACAATCATAGCAGAAGGGTGAAGGGGAAGCACGTTTTCACATGGCATGTCATCCTACTGCATGTCTTCACATGGCAGTAGGAGAGAGAGAGCGTGCGCAAAGGAGGAAGTGCCACACACTTTTAAACCATCAGATCTCTTGAAAATTAACTCACTATCATGAGAACAGATGGGGGAAATCTGCCCTCATGATACAATCACCTCCCACCAAGTCCCTTCCCCAGTGTTGGGAATCACAATTCAACATGAGATTTGGGTGGGGACACAGAGCCAAACCGTATCAGAAGTTAACGCTTATAGGAGAGGAATGGGGGAAATTTTCTAAAGGTCTAAATTTCGTGAGACGTAAGAATGGAATAACAAAATAAAGGCAAGGAGAATCCAAAGTAGAGATCAGGTTACTATACAACTTAGCAACTGGGAAAAAAAAAAAAAAAAAAAAGGAGTGAGCTGATATGCTGTTGAATAACCACGTGAGCAGTACATCATTTTCTCATTCAACAAATATTTCTCGAGCACCTACTATGTGAACATAATTAGATACAGTCCTTAGTCCCCTGAAGCTTAGTGTGTAGTAAGAGACAGGCCTGCAAGTAAGCATGTGCACTGAGTCTTGACAATAACACAGAATCACCTTGGACTTGCAAATGGCATAACCCAGTCTTTGAGCAGTCAAAGACTGGGAAACAGAACTACCTTCTGTCTGAAATCTTCCAAAATCTTGTAACACTAAGTATATTACTCAATGCAATAATGTCAATAATGACATTATTAATTATCCAAATTTAAATATTTGGTTTCATAACCCATGAAGAGTATATGCTTTTTAAAGATACATAATTTTGGATTAACCAAAAGGTCAAGAATATCCCTTTATGCAGAGGTTCTCAACAATTATTTCTAAACTCATTGTTCTGTAGATAAATCTAAAATTGCCTCTTATTCTACTGCTCCTCCACCCAAACACCAGCCCACATAGCTAGTCTATTTCTTTTGATCTTGACAGTATAAACCAGTGGTTTGTACAGTATACATTTGGCAACATCTGGAGACATTTTCATTTTCATCATGACTGGGAGAGGGTGTGCCACTGGCATCTAGGGTTAGAGGACAGGGACGCTGCTAAGCATCCTACACCTCACCCCCACCGAAAGACTCATCTGGTCCAAAATGGTGCTAAGTTTGCTTTAGCATTAATAGTAATGAAACAGATATGTTCTATTTATTCATTTACTGAAACATATGTGCTATAAATCTTCTCCAACTATTTAATAGAGAACTGCAAGAAATGTGGTAAATTTTAGAAAGCAATATACCTGGAGAGTTTTATTTTGGTAAGTCCCATTTTTCTCCTAGTCATGATCTTGAAAACTTGGACAGATTCATCTAATCTTAGATATTTAAAATTAAGTATTCCTACTCTGTCTTTTTTTTTTCTATGCTCTGTTTTGACCCACAGGAAACTGTATGTTATCATCTCAGAGATGCCTTCAATTTTTACCCTTAAGTATTCCATTTTTTAGAATTTACTTAATAGAATCCTAATCTCATATAAAACTGTTACATCACTTTCTATAATCCTCTCTACCCTTACAACATATTACTATACAACATAGAGAAAGACTTATAAGTAGTCATAACAAGTGAAGGACAGCATAAATCCTCAACAATGGCTCTATAAATCCCAGTGCTATGAAAGCATTTAACAATCTCCCTACGGATGTCAATTTTATAATGACATTCGATATTTTAGTGTTAGATGAAGAAAAATTCTTTTTTAAAGTCAAGTTTTCAAACATATATAAGAATCAATATTGCGGGGCAGCAGGGTGAGGCACTATACTTTTAGAATTCTTTAATGGAAACTAAGTTATTAATGTACTAAAATTGACTATAATATATGGCTATAAAAATGTTTAATAAATGTTTAAAATATGCCTCTCTTTATTAATATTTAACAGTCCCATTAAATGAGCTAGCAATATTACTTAAGAGCATCAGAGATTTTAATATATATTAGTAGAAACTTATTTCAGATTTGGTGTAAGGTTCTAGTCTGAGTTTCAATCCATACTGCTAATAAAATGCAACATGAGGCAGAGAAAATGTAGCCCTCTCAGAAAACAGAATCTGAAAACTCTAAGTTGAAATCTGATGCCGGGCGCAGTGGCTCAAGCCTGTAATCCCAGCACTTTGGGAGGCC
>NW_016806642.1:7642313-7683796 GCF_001698545.2 Rhinopithecus bieti
AAGAAAAAAAAAAAAAAAAAATACAAAAAACTAGCCGGGCGAGGGGGCGGGTGCCTGTAGTCCCAGCTACTCAGGAGGCTGAGGCAGGAGAATGGCGGGAACCTGGGAGACAGAGCGAGACTCCGTCTCAAAAAAAAAAAAAAAAAATCTGAGGCTTGTTTTTCTTTCAGGTATTCTGAAGCAGATTAATTAATAAGCAGATGTAAATTCAAAACATCATAATGAATAAAAATACATGTAAAATTCATGTATACAAACAAAACTAAAAGCTTGCAGAATAATGTAATTTGTGTTTATGAGAAACAAAAGCCACAAACCTAAATCCAGACTACTTTTTGCTAATGAATTAAGATTTTCCAGGTCATCAAATCTGCCTTGTTGACTGTTTCCTTCAGTTGATGGTACAGATGGTAGGGACTCCATGACAAAATTTTCTTTCATCTTGAGAGGAAGAAAAATAGAAATGCATTAGTACTTTATGAAAAAAAATGTATTATTGTACAGTTGTTCAAGCCAAATAATAATGATAGTGGAAAACTGGCCTTGCAAACAGGTATTCTCAAGTAATGGTTTATACTGTGGTAAGCAGTAACAAATTCTGGTAACAATATCTGCAAGAGTATAGGCTAGCAAAATCTGTTTATTCCAAGTCCTAGATTTTTAACCAAAAAAACTGCTTTATAAGCCTTAATAAGTGGATTTAAATAAACATTTACCAAGGTAGAGGAATAAAAGATCTATCAAGTCAAGCAAGGTCAATCGCTGATACACACAGCCTCCTGGATTGTGTTGCTCTGATATCTACAGATAAATAGCTTCCTTGCTGACTCCAAAATATGTGATAAATTTTCGTATCTCTAAGCATTTGTTAGCACTCTTATCTGCCTGGTGAATACCTAGCTACCCAAACCTAAAACCTACAGGTAAGTGTTGTCGATAACTTAACTGCATTTTCCTCCCATCTTGCTTTTATATACATGTCTTTTATGGTTTTCCAAAGTCACAGTCTTCCAGAATGCTAAAATATTTATGTTCCCCCTGACCCCGCAAATTCATATGTTAAAATCCTAACCCGCAAGGTGAAGATATTTAGAGGTGGGGACTTTTGTGGGGTGATAGGGTTATGAGGGCAGAGCCCTGGTGAATGGGATTGGTAGTGAGTTTATAAAATAGGCCCAAGAGGCCGGGCGTGGTGGCTCACACCTGTAATCCCAACACTTTGGGAGACCAAGGCAGGTGGATCACTTGAACCAGGCATTCAAGACCAGCCCAGCCAACATGGGGAAACCCTGTCTCTACTAAAAATACAAAAATTAGCCAGGCATGGTAGTGCATGGCTGTAATCCCAGCTACTTGGGAGGCTGAGGAGAATCGCTTGAATCTGGGAGGCAGAAGTTGTGGTGAGTTCAGAACAAGCCATTGCACTCCACCTGAGTGACAGAGAGAGAGACATTGTCTCAAAAATAAATAAATAAAATAGGCCCAAAGGAGCTCATTCCACTCTTCCATCCTGTGAGGACACAGCTAAAGGATGACATTTATGAACCAGAAAGGGAGCCCTCACTGATGCAGAATTTTTTGCTCCTTAACTCAGCTAATCTGGGTTCTTGTCTCACGATCAGGAAGAATTAGGCACACGGACACATTGAAGAGTGAGAAGGGTGGAATTTTTAAGCAAAAAGAAAGCTCTCAGCAAAGAGAGGGGGTCCTGCAAGCAGGTTTTCACATCCCAGATTGAATACCTGGGCTACCACACACCAGCTGAAGAGGCCAGGCTCCTCCCCTGCAAAAGACACAAATTCCTGGTGGCTCCACCCCATTCATGGGTGGAGTGCATGGGTCTCCAGCCTGCTGTGGGCATGCCTAGGCAAACTCCCTGTGCAGGTTCCCTTATCTCTACAAAACATCTGGTGTAAACACTTGTGGGCGGGGTCAGAGATTCTCCAGGGACCCTTCCCTATCTGCCTAGGCCTTTGTCCGCCTACTGCCTCTAACATCACCAAATGTGTGGACATCTTCATCTTGGACTTCCCAGCCTTCATAACTGTGAGAAATAAGTTTGTTTGTTTATAAGCTACCCAGTTAATGGTATCTTGTCATAGCAGGCCAAACAGACTAAGATAGAAAACACCCATATTTTCACTTTAAGTATCTTTTCATATTTTAAAAAAATTTACGGCCAGGTGCAGTGGCTCATGCCTGTAATCCCAGCACTTTGGGAGGCCGAAATGGGTAGATCACTTGAAGCCAGGAGTTTGAGACAAGCTGGTCAACATGGTGAAACCCCATCTCTACAAAAACATTACAAAAATTAGCCAGGCATGGTGGTGTGTGCCTGCAGTCCCAGCTACTCAGGAGGCTGAGATGGGAGGACAGCCTGAGCCTGGGAGGCTGAGGCTGGAGTGAACTGTGATCATGACAATCCACCCTGGGCAAAAGAGTGAGACCCTGTCTCTATAAATAAATAAATAATAAAAATAAGAAATTTTATCAGTACAAATTTAAATGACTATTTTACAGCCACCTTAGGGATGTACCATAATTCATTTAAGGTGAATAACACTACGTTATTCTTTATTGCTGGAATTTCCAAAACAAGATGGTCTACTTTTTCTGTAAAGTGGTCAGACTTCAATGATAAGAGAAGGATCATTCATAAGCCAGTATACAAAATACTTCCAGCTTTCCAAAGTAGATTATGAATTTGGTAATGCTGGGCAAGGTGGCAGAGCCCCAGCAACAGAAAGTGATTGGCACGCAGGTAGTAAAGAGAATTTACTGACAACAGCACAGGCTTAACAAGTCAAGTTTTATTAGACAGAAAGAACATTGGAGTGGGGCGCTTCAGCAAGAGAGGACTGAGTGGGCCTCCGTGGATTTTCCTTAGGGGTAATTGTAGACCTTAAAGTAGGAACTTAAGGGTAATTTGGACCCTATTCGTTTTGCAGGTCATGATAGATGATTACCTTTGTAGACATGTTGGTGCCTTGATGTCCGCAAAGGCTGCACAATGAGTTTCGATACGCATGCATTCAGGAGATATATAGAAATTCTAGCTACTTATACATTTTTGGGAAAGCAACCTGGTAACCAGATGCTGGCTTTAGATAACAGGGAAGTCTAATTGCTTCTAAATTCCTCAGAGAATGAGTTTTGCCTCTGGATGGCCTGCTTGATGACCACCAGGTGATCTTTGCTCTCTTCATTATACATCTAAATTCCTCGGCTAAGGAGTTTGCCCCCAGATGGTCTGCTTGATGGCCACCAGGTGATTTTTGCTCACCTCAGGTAAGTATGTAACTATATCAGATACCTAATGGGGCCTAAGGAACATAGGATTCAACTCAAATATTAAATAGGGGTAAGAAAGGGGATCTGACTACATAGTTGCCTAGAATAAAATAAGCAAGAACTCCTTACAGAAAAGAGTGAGGAGTTGGAAGGAACTGCACAGTTAAAAAGAAGAAGGTTATAATTTGGGGCCACTTGGACTTTTTAAACAGTTAATGGTAATTCTGTTAGTAGTAAATGAAGAGGAAGAGAACTGATATCCAAATTTGGGATTTCAATACACTGGGTATGATAGGTGAGATCTTTATAAACATGAATTTCTGGCTGGGAGCAGTGGCTCAAGCCTGTAATCCCTGCACTTTGGGAGGCCGAGGCGAGTGGATCACCTGAGGTCAGGAGTTCGAGACCAGCCTGGCCAATGTGGTGAAACCTCATCTCTACCAAAAAATGCAAAAACTAGCTGGGCGTGGTGGTGGATATCTATAATCCCAGCTACTCGGAAGGCTGAGGTAGAAGAATTGCTTGAACCCCGGAGACGTAGGTTGCAGTGAGCTGAGATCACACCACTGCACTCCAGCCTGTGTGAGAGAGTGCGATTCCATCCATCTCAGAAAAAAAAATTTATTTAAGTTTATATTTGTATATTGTTATTTACGTATATATAAAATTATCCCAGGGCATGGTGGTTCATGCCTGTTCCACTTGGTGGGGTAGCCTGAGGCTTGTGGAGAATCGCTCTCTTGAATCTCTTGGTGTTGATCTATTTGTTTTGTGTGTGGGTGGTTTTGTAAGAATTGCATGTCTATCTCCCAGGCCTGGGCAACGAGCGAAACTCCATCTCAAAAAAAATAAAAAATAATTAAATAAACATGAATTTCTTTTTTCTGTTTTTTGTTTGTTTTGTTTTGTTTTAATAGAGAAGATTTTTTTTTCTAAAAGAGAAGAAAATAAGAACATAGAATTATTCTTAGGTAAATAACCCTCAGGCAAAAAACAAAAACAAAAAAACAACAAATCTTTAAAAAATGGACAAAGGACTTGAACAGACATTTCTCCAAACAAATACATAAAGATGGCCAAATAAGCACATGAAAGGATGCTCAATATCACTAATTGTTAGGGTAATGCAAAACAAAATATAAAATAGCACTTTATACTCCTAAGAAACAAACAAAAATCCAGCAAACAAGTGTTGGAGAGACTGTGGAGAAATTTGAAACCTTGTGCTTTGCTAATGGAAATATAAACTGGAGCAGCTGCTTGCTGTAGAAAACAGTATAGCTCCCCAAAAATTAAATATAGCATTAGCATATGATCCACCAATTCCACTGCTGAGTATATACTAAAAAGAACTGAAAGCAGGGATTTCAACAGATATTTATATACCAATGTTCATAACAGCATTATTCGCAATGGCCAAAGGTAGAAACAACCTAAATATCCATCAACAGATGAATGGAAAAACAAAATATGGTATATATGGTGGGGACCTATAGGAACCTCAGAGTTGGTATTGATAGTGACAGGAGGCAGAGAAATTTAAGGGCAGGTCCCTGACAAAACCCCACTCTCAAGCCTAAAACCATGGTCCAAAGTGAGAACTTCTATCCCTGTTTCCCTGCTCAAATGTTACCTTTTCCTAAACCACCCATGCCCTCACCCCATCCCATCCTGTGCCTATAAAGACCCTAGATTCAGCTGGCAGAGAGGAGAAGCAGCTGGATGTCAGGGACTACAGCTAGACATCAGAGAGAAGCGGCTTGACTTTAGAGGGACAGTTTGACAGTGTAACTTTGGAGAAGAACCCAGCCAGAGATGACTGGACTTCTGGGGAAGATTACCCACCCACCTCTCCATCTCCTTTGCAGCTCCCCTTCCCACTGAGAGCCACTTTATTGGCAATAAAATCCCCACATTTACCATCCTTCAATTCGTTCATGCAGCCTCACTTTTCCCGGATACCAGAAAGAACTCAGGAGCCACACGTTGTGATACAAAAGGCTGTCACACTGGCCCTTTGCCCTCACTGGGAGAGGGCAGTTGCCTCATGTGAAAAGGCCAAGGGCCAACTGAACTGTTAACACTTAAGCCATCTGCAGATGGCAGAGCTAAAAGAGCACTGTAACACACCCTTTGGGGCTCTGGAGGTCACAGGCACCTCCCCTAGATGCTGCCACTGGGCCTGCATAGAATTTGCTCCTGCCAGTGCCCAAAAGCGCTTGCCCTGGCTCCTGCACCCGCTCACCTGAGCGCTCCCCTGCCACGAGGGGTGAACGCTGCAGGTCTGAGTAGAGTTTACCCTTGCCCGCACCAAAGCAGTCAGCTGGTTCCAGCATGCATGTACTCCAGTTCTCACCTTGTTTGCTCACACACTCCCTCCCTCGAGGAGAGCGGTGGGCTGAGTAAACGGGGCACCTCTGTCACAAGGTGTCAAATAGGTCAGGGAACTATCCGGCTTCAGTATGAGGATTATTATAAACTGAAGACATTTTAGATTTAACAGATGCAGAAAAAAAGCCCTCTCAGAGCTTCCCTTATGTGACTAAGCAGCAAGTTCTAGGAAATGAGGCTATCAAACATTGCCTCTTGAGGTGGGTCGACCCCCAGGAAGACTGAGAGTAAGCCTACTATATAAATGCCCTCTTGAGGAATGGCAACAAGCAAAGAGAAGGATCAGTGGCACCTGCATTTAAAAAATTATCAACATAACAACATTATCAACATAATCAATAATGTTATCTCCCATTTGTTCTCCTAAAAACCCATTTGTCTTTCCTAAACAAACCTAGTTGCGCTTCTCATAGAAGCTTTTCTCCATCCTCCCTTTCCCCATAAGTTACGTATGTAAGCTCTAACTTTAATCACTTAGTGAGCTTGCTGCTTCTTTTGTTGCATTCATATGCATATAAATAAACCTTTATTCTCCCGTTAATGCTTTCTGTCAGTTTAATTTGCACTCTCCCAGGCACAACATAGAGGGTAGAGGAAAAGTTTTTTCTCTGAGACATATGCCTATAAGGAAATATTTTATTCAACTTTTTTTTTTTTTGAGACGGAGTCTCTCTCTGTTGCCCAGGCTGGAGCCCAGTGGCGCAATCTCGGTTCACTACAACCCCTGCCTCCCAGGTTGAAACGATTCTCCTGGCTCAGCCTCCCGAGTAGCTGGAACCACAGGCGTGTGCCATCATCCCTGGCTAATTTTTCTATTTTTAGTAGAGATGGGGTTTCGCCATGTTGGCCAGGCTGGTTTCAAATTCATGACCTCAAGTGATCCACCTACCTTGGCCTCCCAAAGTGCTGGGATTACAGGCATGAGCCACCATGCCCAACATATTCAACTTTAAAAAGGGAGGAAATTCTGACATATTCTACAACATGGATGAATCTTAAAGACATTACACTAAGTGAAAGGGCCAGACACAAAAGAAAACTATTGTACCATTCCACTTTTTTCAGCTACTTTAGTATAGTCAAATTCTTAGAGACAGAACATGAAACAGTGGTTGGTTGGCAGGGGATAGGGAGAGAGAAGAAAGATCAATTATTGTTTAATGAGTAGAGTTTCAGTGTGGGATGATAAGAAGATCTGTAGTGACATGGTGGCCACGTTTACACAAAAATGTACATGTACTTAATGCCACTGAACTATACACCTAAAAATGATTAAAATGGTAAATTGTGTGTTGTGTGTATTTTACTATAACTAAAAAAAAACAAAAAAAACAAAAACAGATCTACAAACTTTTAGTGTTTTTACTCTTCAGCTAAAATGAAGTATGAGGGTGGAAGAGAAAGATAAAGTTTGAAGTAGTTAGGTACCAGCTGCCCTCCACAAATACAGCTGACATCTATAGCCCCAAATGAATATTACAACCAAGACAGAAATAATAATGTTCCTTCATCGTTTGGGAGGGCACCCTCTAGAAGAGTATTGGGAATTCTCTATTTGTAAGATTTGAATGCGTCTTTAAAATCTTCTTAGAGTTTATAATATTAGATAATATTATTAGATAAACTATCACAAGAGTCCATTAGCAATACAAAGGGGGCAAATAAAGATTTAAGCCCATCCTGATCAGTGGGTATAAGTGTTATCACTGTGGAAGGGAGAAAAAGAGCCAATACCCTAAGAAAGCACATAAAATTATTTAAAGAAAATAAAATACTGTTCAGGCAAGAAACATTAGGGCTGAAATAGTCTTATTCAATGCCGGTTTGGGAGTCTATAGAGGTTACCTTTACAGCCTACATGAGAATTGGCAAAAATAAAATAAAATAACATTTTTATAGGTTTTAAAATATGAATGTTAAGTAAACTTCCAGAGCAAACATTATAAATATACATTAGACTGTTTCATCTATAGCCTTAAAAGTGTATACATTAAAATAAACTGATATTTTAGGTTGCCTTTTATTTCCGTAAACAGAAAATTTACTTTTTATGGAAGAGAATGGCTACTGCTGAATCAGTAATGAGAAATAAAAAGAGGGAAGTTAGAAAATTTAACATAGATTTAGTAATCAGGCTATCATTCTTCCAATTGTAAGCACTGACTGTTGTTTTAAACAAGCCTCTTAAAGAACACTTTAACAGATAATAGAGTAAGTGGTTATGTCAGAGACGCTTGAACCAGAGCAACTCCATCTTGAATAGCACTGGGTAAAATGAGGCTGAGACCTACTGGGCTGCATTCCCAGATGGTTAAGGCATTCTAAGTCACAGGATCAGACAGGATGTTGGCACAAGATACAGGTCATAAAGACCTTGCTGATAAAACAGGTTGCAGTAAAGAAGCTGGTCAAAATCCACCAAAACCAAGATGGTGACGAGAGTGACCTCTGGTCATCCTCACTGCTACACTCCCACCAGCTCCATGACAGTTTACAAATGCAATGCCAACATCAGGAAGTTACCCGATATGGTCTAAAAAGGGAGGCATGAATAATCGACTCCTTATTTAGCATATAATCAAAAAATAACTATAAAAGTGGGCAACCAGTAGCACTCAGGGCTGCTCTATCTGTGGAGTGGCCATTCTTCTATTCCTTTACTTTTCTAATAAACTTGCTTTCACTTTACTCTATGGATTCGCTCAAATATTTTCTTGTGCGAGGTCTAGGAACCCTCTCTTGGCATCTGGATCGGGACCTCTTTCCAGTAACAGTTATATTGTGAAGAACATCAATATAAACTTATGAGAGGGATTTTTTTTAAACTTAATGTTATACAAATGACACTTGAGATAAGAATAAAATTTTGAGTGACAGTACAGATTCAAAAATTGCTATATCTCAAACAACCTAGTTAGAAATGAAGATGATACATTTGGAAAGCTGTGTTAAATGATCAAAAAGTGATTCCAGTGATAATGTAGATACTGACATTAAATATGCCCTGAAGAATTCGAATAAAATTATATAATTAAATATGAGAATAGGCAAAAAAAATTTAACATCTTACAGTTTTTCAAACTGAATGTTTAACTAAACTTATAAAGTAAATATTATAAGTATACATTTGACCATTTCATCTACAGCCTTCGAAATTTATATATGAACTGGTATTTCAGGTTGCCTTTTATTTGGGTACATAGAAAATTATCTTTTAATAGAAGAAAACAGAACAAGGGAATTTTTATGAATATTCAGTAATCTTTCCAATTTGCTTCATATAACTGAATATGTATGCTGTTTGGCGTTAAGCACTGACAGATATGAGAGGCACTGGCAAATATAGAAAGTACCAACGTCAATGGAGCACACCAGATTCCATGTGACCTCTTTCCAGAGGCAACCAGGCATCATCCACATATTCCAAAAACATCTGTTCTCTGGTACACTGCCCAGGGTCCTCTATAATAATGAATCCTCCAGGGTCACATAAATACAACCAGCACAGCACCTTGTCCAAGAGAGGAAGCCACCAGCATTTGCATGAGGGGCAAAGTGAGGAAATATCTAAGGGAGGCAAGGGCAGAAACACCCTCTATCTGCCCACTGAGAGAACACATGAAGCCACACTTTGCATATCACAATAGGAAAGGTGCCAACCTCAGAGAGGAGAGCACCACGTTGCATCTGAACATATTACTAAGCTGTCTTTTTAAAAACGTCCCCATAAGTAAGTCTGTTTCCATTTGCCTAAAAGTTAATTTGGGGCAGGAAATTAAAATATATATATATATATTTTAAAGTCCTTAATGAAGGATTCCAATTAGTGACCGCCTGACTATAATTTTATTAAAAATAAAGTTTATTGGTGATATAATAGCAAAGGCAAATCTATTAAAATATAATGCTCTTCACTGGGCACAATGGTTCCTGCCTGTAATCCCAGAACTTTGGGAGGCCGAGATGGGAGATGGGAGATGCTTGGCCCCAGGAGTTCGAGACCAGCCTGGGCAACATGGCAAAACTCCATCTCTACAAAAAAAAAAAAGAAAGAAAAAAAAACTAGCCAGGCATGGTGGTGCATGCCTGTGGTCCCAGCAGCTCAGGACGCCGAGGTAAGAGGATTGATGGAGCCTAGGAGGTGAGGCTGCAGTAAGCCATGAATGTGCCACTGCATTGCAGCCTGGGTGAGACAGAGAGAGAGAGAGGCTCTGTCTCAAAAAAAAAAAAAGAAAGAAAATTATATATATATATATTACAATGCTTTCCCACCAAGTTGTAAATAAATAGTATCTCAAGTGTAAAGATAATTTTCTAGAGTTGAGTGCTTTAGCATCATACATAACACAGAGAACAAAGTGGGTGACCAAGATATAAACAACAATATGTATGTACTAAATTGGCCTTGATTTTGCCTGATAAATAAACTATGTGAAAAATATACAGCTGTGTTTCCCTAGGGATTTTTTTTTTTTTTTAATTACAAATGTTAAAAGAACTCTCCTCTGAAATGAGAAATTGAAAAAACATCACTAAAAAAGCAAAGCAAAAAAACCCTACAACAGCAGCAAGGCAACTGCAGCTTATTGACCCCCATGAGAAGATGTGAAATACAGAAAAGACAAGCTTACACTTACAGCTAGACACTGGATGACACACCTTGTAAACACTGATGACCTATGGAAAGGCTCATTTAAAAACAAACAAAATTGAAGTGACATGAGTTAGAGACACGGACAGGTGAGGAGAGCAGAAGGGGAGGTGTGGAATATCTGTTCTAATCTCTTACCACATTTTCAGGGCAATAGCCATACGGCTGTGCCTCCTGGGAATAGATACTCCTCCCGGATCTTGCCTCTTGAGATTCGGATGGTTCATTATCATGCAACCACTGTGTACCAAAGTGAAGTTCCTTCATGGAGAGCACAGGAGTGGCCTCTTGAATGTGCGACAAGGGATACAACTCCATGGACTGAGAGGGATCTTGATATAACTCATATTCTTCATCAACAAGCATTTCTCTTTCTTCATCCATTTCCTGCAATCTAGGAGTCAGAAATTCATGCATCTCCCAGGTCTCCTTGCTTTGCTCTATCTCTTTTTGTTGGGAATGGAAAGACTTTCCCAGATCTAGAAATGGTTCATCCACAAGTTCTTCTTTAAAATATGGTTCATCTCTAAATCCCTATAAATAAAAGATGCAAAAAATGTGAAGTTACGCCTGTCCTGAAGCTGCACTATACAGATAAACTGGAAAATTTTCAAACGCTGGCGTGACTGCATATGCCAAGGCACAGCTAACATGCACAGCTCTCCACAGCAAACATGGAGAAACACAAGCTCACCTCCACAATCCTCAACCTGGAAGAGGGACAAACAGTAAATTATGAGGCAGAAATTTGCCCTTGGCAAGGTGAATGATTTTGCTAAAACGTTCATTATACATTAACCACCTGACAATTCTCCACTAGAAACAGGAATTTTGTTAAACTCTTACACTAAATATTTAACCCATAAAAAGTAGTACATAAGCATACATACACTTCAAACTATTAAGTAAGAAAGAAAAGACTTAAAAGGTCAGGATTTTCAAGCTTAAATAACCCAAAAGAAATGATAACTATCCGAATGTTTAGAAAACATTCTCTATAAACTAAAGATATGGGGAGTATGTCTCCACTTTGAGTATGACTCTTTTATAATATTAAAATTAACAAATCTTATTTTTCATCTGTGTTGAAAATATATAATATGAAGGAATGAATACAGTATTTTAAAATTAATTTATATTTCACTAATCAGAAGAGCTAGTGCATACAACTGAAACTAAACGTGCAGAAACTGTGTGGGTTCCCGGCTAAAACCTGATATATAGATTTGCTCAGACCATGACCTATCTCTGGGGAACCTCTGGGTGCTGGGCATAATGAGGTCCAGTTCTTTCTAAGAGACCAATCTTTCCTATTTTAGGTCCTATTCATTACTACCAAGTGTAAATTCCTGGAATAAATCTATTCTTTTCTATTGCCTTCTCCTTGCACCTAAACATCATAGTAGGGAAGCTTTTAAATTAACACAGTAGGGTTGGGCATGGTGGCTCATGCCTGTAATCCCAGCACTTTGGGAGGCCAAGGCAGGAGGATCCCTTGAGTATAACAGTTCAAGACCAGGCTGGGCAACATAGTGAGACCCTGTCTATACAGAAAAAAAAAATTTTTTTTTGGCACCTGTGGTGCCAGCTACTTGGGAGGCTGAGGCAAAGAATTGCTTGAGCCAAGGAGACTGATGCTGCAGTGAGCTATGATCACACTACTGCACTCCAGCCTGGACAACAGAGCAAGATACCATCTCAAAAAAAAAAAAAAAAAAAAATACAGTATACCAAATACTGCAACCTGTTTTTTTTTCTTTAATGTGGTTAGAGGATGTATTTGAACACATCATATGATTATGAAATTTTTTTAAACGTCTGCACTAAGAAATACAATAGACATTATAGAAACACATATCATCTTGAGACACTGTCTATATATTATGCAAAGAATATCACTAAACAGTTGTTATCAAGTACAGCAAAACCACACTCTAACTGCAAAGAGCAACATAAGTATAATTCCTTTTAAGAATAAAAAAGGAAAGCTTCAAAATACATTTTCTAAAATTAAAGCATAAGGTAGGGTTTGACTAAATAACTCTTCTTTAGAAAGTATTCAATATGAATATTTTTTTGTGTGGTTCCATTTTTATAGTATTTTAAATGCAGGTCTATTTTCAACAATATGTTCTACCATCCAAAATTTTAGGAATACATTAGTGTATGTTTGTTCTTTCAAAATGCTTTACATCTTGACTTTATCATTTAGAAAGGCAATGTGATACGGAAGGAAAGAATTTAGTTTTAAAAAAATAGGCTGGGCATGGTGGCTCAGGTCTGTAATCTCAGCACTTCGGCAGGCCGAGGTGGGCGGATTACCTGAGGTCAGGAGTTTGAGACCAGCCTGGCCACCATGGCAAAACCCTGTTTCTATTAAAAATATAAAAATTAGCCAGACGTGGTGGTGCACGCCTGTAGTCCCAGCTACTCAGGAGGCTGAGGCAGGAGAATCACTTGAACCTGGGAGGCAGAGGTTGCAGTGAGCTGAGATCACGCCACTATACTCCAACTTGGGTGACAGAGTGAAAGTCTGTAAAAAAAAAAAAAAAAAAAAAAAATATATATATATATATATGTGTGTGTGTGTATATATACATACATATATATGTATATATACAATGAGGCCAGGCGCAACGGCTCATGCCTATAATGCCAGCACTCTGGGAGGCTGGGGCAGGCAGATTGCTTGAGCTCAGGGGTTCAAGACCAGCCTGGGCAACATGATAAAACCCCCATCTTTACCAAAAATACAAAAAATTAGCTAGACGTGGTAGCACATGCCTGTGGTCTCAGCTACTCAAGAGGCTGAGGTGGGAGGATCACTTGAACCCGGGAGGCAGAGGTTACAGTGATCCCAGATCCCACCACTGCATTCCAGCCTGGGTGACAGAGGGAGATCCCATCTCAAATAAGAGAGAGACAGAGAGAGAAAGGAGGATTATTTCATTTATTATATCTATTTAGCCAAGGGATGGGGACAAGTTTTTTTTCTTCTTTATGTCTTTATTTGTATCTATTTAGCCAAAGGATAAGGACAAGCTTTTGTCTTATTTTCTTTTGTATTTTTTCTACATAGAAATTTCAGCTCATAGCAAATCATTCAAATGGGAAATAAATTTACTAAATACCTTGGGAGCTTCGAGTATTAAAGAAGAATTTATATCATGAATTGTTCCTGCAAGTTCAGTCTTGTCTTCATTACTGCTTGAATGTAAAATATAACAACTTTCTTCTTCTTTATTATCTTCCTGAAAATATAAACCACATTTATTTATAAATAAGAAAATATTGTGGGGTGAGGGGCAAGGGGAGGGAGAGCATTAGGACAAATACCCAATGCATGTGGGGCTTAAAACCTAGATGATGGGTTAAGTGCAGCAAATCACCATGGCACATGTATACCTATGTAACAAAACTGCACTTTCTGCACATGCATCCCAGAACTCAAAGTAAAAGAAAGAAAGAAAAAAGAAAAGAAAAGAAAGATTCATTCGTGTAAAAAAAAAAAGAAAGAAAATATCTTGATTTCAAACTGTTCAGATTCTTATCTTTCCATTAAGAGCAAATACACAACACAAAATTTATTCAAATTGTTTCATTAGAACAAACTTTCTTTAATAATTAAAAGAACTCCATATTCAGGTCAGAGCTTCCCAAACTTTTAAAGTATTTCTTAAAGAAAATCACTTTCCCAGGAATAGATCTTGTATATATAACTATGTACCAGGCACAAATTTAAGTACTGTAAATATATTAAATATATTAATTAATACATTAATATATACTCTAAGACATGGGTCCTCTTAGTAATCCTATTTTACTGGTGAGCAAAAGTGGACACAGTAATTTGCCAAACATTACATATACCAAAATTTCAACCCTGGCTGTTTAGTACTAGAGCCTGTATTCACAATTACCGTGCCATGCAATCCTCATCTCTTTTTTTAAATTGAGACGGAGTCTCGCTGTGTCACCCAAACTGGAGTGCAGTGGTGCAATCTTGGCTCACTGCAACCTCCGCTGCCCCGGTTCAAGCGATTCTCCTGCCACAGCCTCCGAAGTGGCTGGGACTACAGGTGAGCACCATCTTGCTTGCTAATGTTTTTGTATTTTTAGTAGAGACGAGGTTTCGCCATGTTGGCCAGGCTGGTCTCAAACTCCTGATCTCCCAGGTGATCTGCCTGCCTCTGCCTCCCAAAGTGCTGGCACTACAGGCGTGAGCCACCTCATCTTATAGATGAGCGAAGTGGAAGCTGATGAGGTTGAATAACTGGCACAAGGACACGCAGCCTTGCAAACCACATAACTAAGCAAAAACCCATAGCTGTCTGGCTCAAAAATTTTATTGTCAGTTCTGTTCCATTAGTTCTGAAGCTATAATGCAGTTTTTAAAGTCATTTCAGCCAGTGCATGGTGGCTCACATCTGTAATTCCAGCACTTTGGGAGGCTGAGGCAGAAGCATCACTTCAGCCCAGGAGTTCAAGACCAGCCTGGGCAACATGGAGAGACCCGTCTCTATTGTTATATTAAATAATAACAATAAGTCATTTCATTCATTTTTGGGGTCTGGTATATTTGAGGCTGCACTTATCAACCTGTCACCTAGGTTTTAAGCCTCTTTTTAGAAAAGAGTTAAGATGAAAATATATAACATGAAGTGTATAGATATATACATAGCATATATATGTACATACCATATATATATATAAATATAAAACTTAATACAAATAATTTGTTCTCATCACCATTATATATTTACAGTCTTTCTGCTCTACCCTGACTTTGGATCTGTAAAATAGGATTAATAAGAGGAGGTTGCAGTGAGCCGAGATTGCACCACTGGACTCCAGCCTGGACAACGGAGTGAGACTCTGTCTCCAAAAAGAAAAAAAAGTGTGGCTCTGTGGCATCCCCCACCCCATTCCAGCTCTCTCTCACTCCTGCTTTTGCCATGTGAGTGCCTGCTCCCGCTTTGTCTTCTGCCATGAGTAAAAGCTCCCAGAGTCCTCCCCAGAAGCAGATGCCACCATGCTTCCTGTACAGCCTATAGAACTGTGAGCTAATTAAACCTCTTTCTTACAAATTGCCCAGTCTCAGGTATTTCTTCATAGCAATGCAAGAACAGCCTAATACAATGAACACATCTATCTATATTTACCTATCCATCTGTCTATACATAAGAGCACTTACAGTATGTTTTTTTATGTTAATTTAAAATGTTTCATAGATTAAAGAACTGGAGTTAAAAAAATATCTTAGGAATTCTCTAGTCTTGTTCAGTCTTTTCAAAGATGAAAAAAAAATAGGCTCAGAGAAGTGATATACCTATTGACCAAATTACTAGTATGATGTTTCTCAAAGTACAAAATTCTGCATCAGAATTACATAGGTGACCCATTGAAGAAGCAGATTCCTGAAGAGCATATCAGAATTACTAAATGAGAATCTCTGGGAGTAGAACCTGGGAAACTGCATTTTAACTATCTCTCGGGTGATTCTTATATATATTACATATCTTTAAGTTTGAAACCTACTGGGCTAACTCATAGCAAAGTCAGGGGCAGAGCCCAGGTTTCTAGAAATCCAGACTAACAATTTATTACAACCAAGCTATCTGTTCCAGATATGTTGCATACAAACTAGGCAAGTGACAACATAGTAATACAGGCATGTACAGCACTGTGGCTAAGAGCACAGGGTGTGAAGGTGCCCTGCTGAGTGCACATTACAACTCTGTCCCTTACTAGTTATAAGACCTTGGGTAAGTTACTCAATTCTCTGTGCCTCGATTGATTCATCTGTAATGAGGGTAACAAAAGGACTATTCTTAAAGTTGTTGTGAGGATTAATTTAGTTAATAGTTAATAAGTGTAAAGGGCCTAAAAGAATGACTGACATTTAGTAAGCACTTAAATAATAACGAAACTGGCTGAAAATCATCATCATTAAGTTTCTGTTGTTGGTGGTGATGGTGGCGCTTTGTTTTTTGCATTAGAGGCCTCCGGAGCACCATAACTGTAACATAGCCTTCAGTCATAAGCAGTAACCCCTGACCATAAGATAAAGCAACAAGATGACTTCAAGATGGGTTGACAGTATAGGGGTTCTTGATGCTAGGAGTTACAAGGTGCTTTGATGGAGAGAAAAGCAGATTAAACTCTCACTGTTTTATGGTTAAAATGCTACAGTCACGAGGATTTCAACTTATCATACCATCTTGACATCAGTCCCAAACGAAAGTTAAAAAGGATACTTATTTTAATTTACATATAAGAATAGCTAGGTGCAGTGCCTCATGTCCCTAAAAAAGCACTTTGGGAGGCCAAGGCAGGCAGATTGCCTGAGCTCCAGAGTTCAAGAACAGCCTGGCCAACATGATGAAATCCCATCTCTACTAAAAATACAAAAAATTAGTAGCCAGGCACGGTGCCACATGCCATTAATCCCAGCTACTTGACAGGCTGAGGCATGAGAATCGCTTGAACATAGGAAGCAGAGGTTGCAGTGAGTAGAGATCGTGCCACTGCACTCCAGCCTGGATGACAGAGAGAGACTCTGTCTCTAAAATAATAATAATAATAATTTACATATAAGAAATGTGCTGAGAGCTTAGAAGTCTGTGCTAAAAGCATGAAGATGAAAATAGTAGTAAGAGTGATAGTAGTAGAACTAGCAACATTAGCAGCTAGTATTTATGTAATAATATGCTATGTACTTAATGAATATAACCTTTAAATCCCAAAACTCTATAAGGTAGACATTATTTTTTCTGATATTGTAAGTCAAGGACATTAAGAAACCTGCTCAAGGTCACACACATAGTAAACGTAGAACAGAAATTCTTGGCCAGGTATATGTGTCTCCAAAATCCGTGTTTTTAACTGTTGCACTATTATTACTTCCTATATTAACAAAATACAACACTCACCACCAACGGCTTACAGATGCCAAGGCGTACTATGCCTGGCGGCACAGCTTTCAGTATTTCCACAGCTTCAGCAAGTGAGGTGTTGTCCAAACAGTATTCATTGACTGAGACCAGGCGGTCTCCAGGTAATAGTCCCCCACTTCTTTCTGCTACACCATCTGCTACCAGGGAGCGGATCACAATCACTGATCTTGTAGGATCTAAAGGGTCCTATGAATCGAGCAAAGAAGAAAGATGAGTCCATGCACTGAAAAATAACATGCAGCCTTAGGACAGCTTGAGTTGACTGATGAATCTTATTTGACCACCTACTTCATGTGTCTAGCACTCTGGTGAGAATCTTCTAAACAGGTAAAAATAAACTAAAATCTCACTCTAAGTCAGGTATGGTTGCACACCTCTGTACCATTCCAGCTTCTTGGGAGGCTGAGGTGGGAGGATTGTTTGAGCCCAGGAGTTTGAGATTAGCCTAGGCAATATAGCAAGACCTTCTTGCTAGAAAAAGTTTTTTTAATCAAAAAAATTAAAAGGCCAAGTGCAGTGGCTCATGCCTGTAATCCCAGCACTTTGGGAGGCAGGAGGATCACTTGAGCCCAGGAGTTCAAGACCAGCCTGGACAACATGACAAAATCCCATCTCTGCAAAATATATAAAAATTAGCCAGGTGTGGTGGTGTGTGTTTGTAGTCCAAGCTACCTGGGGGGTGGAGCAGGGGTTGCTGAGGTGGAAGGATTGCTTCAGCCCAGGAGGTCAAGGCTGCAGTGAGCTGTGGTTCAGAACTCACTGCAGAGCTGTGGTGACACAGCAAGACCCTGTCCCAAAAAATAAATAAATAAGACATCACGCAAATATCAGGTTGTATCAAGGTGAAAATATAATCTTAACAATTTCAGTGGCATGTCTGAGTGCCCAAAATATATAGACTTCCTGTTAAAATTTTTGGTGATTGATATTTGGTTGGACCATAAGAGGTCTGGGGACAGCTGGGCAAGATTCTCTGACATTCTCAAGCACAGTCATATGATGGACCCAAGATAAGCCTGTCTGTTACTCCTCCAGAGTCATAAGTAAGCTCCAAGAAAAGCATGAACGTAATCATAAATATAAAACGGGAAATGATACTCCGTTCTTATACCTTCACAGTAGTACAGAATCCTATAAAATCACACAAATCCAGAAAAGACATGGAAACCATGGAAGATTCCACTGTATTTTAAAAAGTATATTTATAAATAATGTGACCTAAAATTATGATATAGTGCCCTTAGGTCACAACTATTCCAATACATAGTTAAATATGAATTTATGAACAAGAGCAACGTACAGATCTTTCGCCCATTGGGAGGACCCCATATTTCTTGATATTAAACACTGAGGACAACATTGACATTCAATATACCTGGTTAAAAAAAACCAATTTATATCTCCACTATTGTTTTTTAATTTATTTAACAAACTGATATATAGCACTTACTATATGTTGGGCTTGACAATCACTAATTTATCTAATCCTTACATCTCCAGGATGTAGGCAGATTTATTGTCTGTGTTTTACAGATGAGGAAACCGAGGCTCAGAAAGTTAAGGAAACTAGCCAATATCGCCCAGCGTATATGTGGCAGAGCCAGGATCCAACCAGGCAGCCTAGCTCTTAAGTCCTTACTCTTGACCACCTCACTCTGCAGCTTGCTCTGCATCATAATGGTCAGAAGAAATGGGAAACAAAGAGCAGTAAATTGAGAAGAAAGAAATATTCATACGGCCATCTTATGATTGAGCAGAGTCTCTTAATTTGTCTTAATGGTGCAGGTGTACAGCACTATTACAGAACTTTTAACCTAGCAAGGGGGAGAAAAAATAATGACATCCCAAACACAGCAGCATTCACATTGGTTTCTCTATGCTTCTCTCATTATTTCATTATGCACATGCTGTTCCACAAGGCAAGATATTGTAACCTGAGATTCTACTACTCTAGCCTCTCTTAAATCCTTCCAGAGAAAGTAGAGAAAAACTGCTAGGTTTTGTGTGGGAATTATAAAACTTTGGAATTAGCAAAGTAAGAATTTGCCAAGTTCCCGGCTATGTCTGTTTGAAGTGGCTGATGATTCTTTTGAAGTTTTCTGATCCAGTTTTCTATGCCTTTGTGTTTCAGACATCAGGGTTCATTTTCAAAGTACTGCATGGAATTTTAACCAAATATGCCATATTTAAATCAACAAAGGCTACACAGCTAATTCCTTGAAGAATGTCTTCAAATGTAACTTATCTTGGGTTTTGCAAGTAACCTTGCCTTTCTATCCCCGAGTCAAGAGACTCTTCAAAATTTTCTTACATGCTCTGATGTATAACACCACGTATTTATGAAGAGGATTAAAAGTAAAAAAGAGTCCAGGGAACTCACTCATAAAATACTGTTAAACTATAATTACACCAGTATTTTCAAGTAGAGGGAGCTATTGCATAGGAAGAGAACAGAAGAGAACCAAAAAGCACAGTGGCATATCAGCAGGCAATGGACGTGGTAATATAAAAGAGCTGTCTGTTTTGTCACTGGCAACCATGAATCACAACACACTTTTCATCCTGAAATATGAAACCATTACATTTTAAGTTTGACACACTAATAAATAAGCTGTACAATTATTTCCTTCATTTAGGATGTCAGTTTTTGATGAAAGGCTTTTTTATTGGGGGGAGAAGGGAGACTACATAATAGCTTATTCCTCTCATGAAATGCACAGCAGCTAACATTACTTCATACTATTAATTTCTACACTTTCTTAGAGAAAACTGCAACAGCAAAATATACCAAAAGCAAATAAATGGTTGTACTTGGTTGTTTGTGAACAATCTCTGCAGTTTCATATAACACCAAAATTTAAAATACGATTTTAACCCAAATAGGTGAGGAGGTTTTCAAAATGCAACCCATTGAATTGATAATTTAGGAACATTTTAAAGGAAGATTCCCCAGAAGGAAATGGAAATAGACTTCTACTCTTGAAAGGTGAACATATTTCCCTTATTGCCAGAAAAGTCATTGTAAGTACTAATTTACACAAAGTGAGGCCTTCCTTAGACCTCAAACTAGTGACAGGTGTGCTTGCTTACTAATATGTATTCAGGTTTAGACCACTAGTTATGCTAAACAATAAATCCAATCTACCACCCCTTTTCCTGGATGACAGAACCCAAAGGCAGCTTCTTTGTTATTTAAGGGGCAGGGAGGGGACAAACTAGCCACCTCTGAAGAAGCCCCATTATGTATAATCGCTGCTTCATTTTCTATGATGACTTTTCTGCCCGTGATTTCCCATATAGCTGAATGAAATCGCTTTAATGAGTAACAGTCATTTCCTTTCATTTCCTTTACATCACATGCAGCAGCCACCCTATGGAAAAACAGCAGCTGCTACTGCCTACTGGGGTGGCTGCTATTCTTGAGGCTTTGCTGCATAAAAATGCTCAAAAACCAGCCTGACTCAGGCTGCTTCTCATCAGAAAGGTCCATTTTCTGAAAATACAGTGTACGACATTATGTGCGTGTTACAGCAAACAAAATGTTATAGAGATACTTCTCAAAACCCTTACCCAACCCCTAGGCCCCCAAGCACATTTACATAGATATATATATGAAGCACTTCACAAATGTGTATGTTATTCTTGCACAAGGGTCATGCTGATGATCTCTGTATCATTCCAATTTTAGTATATGTGCTGCCAACGTGCACACCCCCAATAGCACCTTGCTGAAATTATTTTAACTGTCTTCCTACTAAAACAAAGTCCCCATCAGTTTTATCACCTTTCATCATAATTTTAAAATCTCTAATATTTCTTCTTTTGGTAGATAACACTGCAAGGAACATTGTATTTAAGAATCAAGATGCTGCTTTAGACTAAATAGCCAATAGAGGGCACTAGAGACCAATCATAGAATATGAGAAACATGTACTATGCGAGCCATTCTCTTCTGAAGGAATTTTGTTCCTCTTTATTCAAAAGATTTATATTATTACACATGCTGTAACAGTGTCCCATATGTTTGGTTCAACCCATTTACTTCTGAAAGTTGTACCCTACACCTTTTTTTTTTTTTTTTTTTTTTTTTTGAGACAGAATCCCTCTCGGTCACCCAGGCTGGATTCTTGTGCCTCAGCCACCCGACAGCTGACATTACAGGTGTGCGCCGTAACTCCCAGCTAATTTTTGTATTTTTAGTAGAGACGGGGTTTTGCCATATTGGTGAGGCTGGTCTCGAACTCCTGGCCTCAAGGGATCCTCCTGCCTCGGCCTCCCTATATCCTCTTAGTGGCATCAGCATATACCCAAGCATTCCGTTCTCCCCCTCACCCCTCCACTGAGTTGCTCACTAAGGCATGTCAGTTTTTTAATCTCAGCCTTTTATCTTTTCTGATTCTTCCTTTCCGTTTCCACTGCCACAGCCTTGGTTTAACTTCTCGTTATTTCTGAGCAGCTGCTACAGTTTCCTGATAGGTCTACCTGTCTCTAATCTTGCCCCCATGAGTCAAATTTCTACAGAGATAATAGAACCATCTTTAAAATAAAAGGTGATTATAATTCCTCCTCTGCTTAAAATACTTCGGGGACACCTACTGCCTTCAGAATAAAGTCCTAACTCCTTTCTTCTTCATGGAAGGAAAATCCTTCAGAACTGCAGTTCTGTCTCGTCTCTCACTCTCCCCACACATACCACTGCCTACTCCCATTTGCACAACACTTTATCCCAGGTATTGTGAAATGGAAACCCAGGTATTGTGAAAGGCCTTGTCATGCTGCATGGCATAATGCAAGCCATTCCCTCAGCCAGGAATGCTCTCCCTGACCCACCGCCATTTGTCTAGACTTTGCCACCAGAGTCAGCTCAAGTGTCTCCTCCAATGAGAAGCATTCCCTTACTCCTTGAAGACCCAAGCACTTCCTACTCTGTGATATCCCTAAACCTAAAAAGACCTTCAATTACAGCATTTATCATAATATATTTCCTTTACTGTTTCACCTTCTAGAATTAGTTTGGTCTTCCTGTTAGATGTATCTACAGCTTGTTGCATTTTCTTCATTAAAATACTTTTTACATTTTACTGAAATTATTGCAAATGACTTCCTTTAAATTACTTCCTACTAAAAGTAAGCTTTATGAGACCAAGAACGTGTTTGCTTATTTTTTTGCTGGATTTTCAGGGCCTACTACAATGCTCGTCACGGAGAAGGCACTGAAGAGTAGTTAAAACGTTGAATGACTATTTAGTTTCTCTCTTCCCACGGGGCGACAAGTACACCAAAAGCAAAAGCCACATCGCATCATATAGGAATAACAACAACAGCTGGTAACACACACTAAGCTCTTGCCATACCAGGCACTGTTCTCAGAATCTTACTTATTTGAATCCATTTAATCCTCACATCATCATGAGGTAGGTACGTACTATCATTATCCTCACTTTCCTGGTGAGGAAATTAAGAAAAATTAAATAGCTTAACCAAAGCACAGGGCTGGTAAATGGCAGAGCCAGAAATTAAGCCAGCCAGTCAAATCCCAGAGTTTGTGCTTTTAGCCACACTAAGCGATGCTGCTTCTCTAACTTAAGTATTTGCTAAATGAATGAAGTGTTGAAAGAAGACAAATATGTTAGAAGATATTTTTATCATCTTACCAAAGTGTATAAAACTGAATCCCTTAAATATCGCACTTGGCCACTAGAGGTTCATGTTTCAGTACCTAGCAGATGAAGTTAGAGGGTACAGAATGTGTAGCATGCCTGCATGTACAGGTAAAACATGCATTTGTTTGCCAAATTTTTTTTTTTTTTTTTTTTTTTTGAGACGAGAGTCTCGCTCTGTCACCCAGGCTGGAGTGCAGTGGCCGGATCTCAGCTCACTGCAAGCTCCGCCTCCCGGGTTTACGCCATTCTCCCGCCTCAGCCTCCCGAGTAGCTGGGACTACAGGCGCCCGCCACCTCGCTCGGCTAGTTTTGTGTATTATTTTAGTAGAGACGAGGTTTCACCGTGTTAGCCAGGATGGTCTCGATCTCCTGACCTCGTGATCCGCCCATCTCGGCCTCCCAAAGTGCTGGGATTACAGGATTGAGCCACCGCGCCCGGCCTGTTTGCCAAATTTCAATGCACAGTTACTTTCTCAAGAATCCATTGATTTGGTAGGCATAAGACTTTTACATGAACAAATTCAAACATGTGATAATCATTATGCCCAAATGGAAGGGATTCAAAGTTTCTGATGTGTCCATAAAATGTATTATATGAATATTTGCGTACATTCCCAAAGATCAAAGAGACCAGATTTCACATAAGCTAAGGCAGAGTGCAGGAGCATCACCTGGAGCGGAGAGGTGGTTCAGCGGAAATGGGCTCTGTCAGACAGAGACATCAACTCGAAGATGTGGAGAGTTCGAGCTGTGAAACTGCTCCAAAACCTAGACTACAAATCCAAGCTACCATGGCAAACTCAGTGAAAAGACATGAAGTAGAGAACATGACATAAAGAGGAGACAGAAGGAATTAACAAGAAAAGTGTCATAGGTAATAAACTGGCAAATGCATCAGTCAGAGGCATTTAGGAAATAAGAACAGGAGATATATACCAAGAATTGTTCTAATATTTAACATTGATATGCTTTGCAGTATTACCCCAATAAAGAAACACAAAGTGTAACAAAGACGTAACTACATTCAAAATGAAGAATATCTTTTGGGTTTGTTTGTTTTTTTAAAAATCTATTCTGTATGTAATGCTCAAACTTTTTAAGACATTAAATAACAGGATAGGAATTTAAAGACCACACAGCAGGATGGCAAAGAGATGGACCACAGTTTATTTCCTTTGATAATTTTGACTCTTACTGTCAACTGAGTGTATTAAATATAAAGTGGGTCGACTAAACTCATGAGAGGAAATATGGCTAATTCATAGAATCTTTTTTTCTTTTTTGAGACAGGGTCTCACTCTGTCACCCAGGCTTGAGTGCAGTGGCACAATCACAGCTCAGTGCAGTCTCAACCTCTTGGGCTTAAGTGATCCTCCCACCTCAGCCTCCTGAATAGCTGGGACCACAAGTGCACACCACATTTAGCTAAATCGTTTTTATTTTTTGTAGAGATGTGGTCTCCCTATATTGCTCAGCAGATCTCAAACTTCTGGGCTCAAGGGATCCTCCCACCTCAGGCTCCCAAAGTACTGGAATTACAGGCATGAGACACCATGCTGGCCTAATGTATATAGTCTTAATAGTATGTTATTAAAGTTCTAGGCTGTGTTGTATAGTTCACCACAGCAAAATACCTGCTCTACAGCTGTATTACAGAGGTCCTTCACAAGGATGAAATGATTCCAAGGAAGGACTAGCAAAACAACTTCAATCAACTGTGAAATAGAAAGTACTCTACAAGTGAAAAGAAACAATCCACCAACCAATGAATTCAATGCTATAGCACATATCATTACAGAACCAGGCTTTCAGCTTCATTCCACGGATATGTATTTTTATTTCAGTAAGAGAAAGTATGCTTCAAAGATAATTTTAAAGGAACTACACACAAATTTCTGGACAACATGAATAGTTAGCTCTGTAATACTGGATAAGAGAATTATTCCAACTCAGTAATGATCAACTGAGGAAACTATGAAAACAGCAGGTAGCCAAATATTGGCTTCTTGAAAAGTATACTCTTAAATGTGGCCATTATTATTTGAACTAAGGAGTATTAAGTTAAAATCTAAATTAATTAACAGCTAAATAAATTTTCAAAGCAACATCTCAAGGAAGTTGCTAAAATAGAGAATGCAGAAAGAAACCATTAAGTTTAAAAGGGAGACAGTTGGCTGGGCACAGTGTAATCCCAGCCTGTAATCCCAGCATTTTGGGAGGCCAAGGTGGGAGGATCGCTTGAGTCCAGGAGGTTGAGACCACCCTGGGCAATACAGTGAGACTTTGTCTCTAAAAAACATTAAAAATTAAATAAAAGGGACGCAACTATTTCATTCCAGAGGTAGGCAAAAGGAGGAACTGGGTACAAAGAGGCAAAGGAAAGGTTCTTTTATACACATGCACACACACATACAGATTTATACACCTTAAGGAAAAAGGAAAACAGTGATCTGCAGAAGCTCAGTGGCACAGCTAGCATGAATTAAAATTTCCATTGTGAGTAAAGTCAGAAAACAAGAATTCCAAGGTTTTTAAAAAGGAGAAAAGATATATAAGAGAGAAAGACAATGAAGACAGATATTCAGCCCATTAGTGTTAGGATGAGCGTGGATTAAAAGAGACGAGTTTTGAGACCTAGCTTGGTCCACACCTGGATGTGTACAGTTTCACGAGTGTCTTCATTTCTCTGAGTCAGTTTCCTCACAAACGTAAAATGAAAAAGTTGGATACATGAGTTATGATCCCTTCTCTCAACTCTAAAATCCTGTATCTTAATTTGACAGAGTATCTTGACTCAAATTTGTTCCTACTTTCTACCCAAACATTCACAAAACCACTATAAAAAGTAAGAAAAGATGGAAGTTAATTCAAAACACTGCATCAGCAATGAAATTGATGTACATTTTGGTCACAAAACTAAAAAAGGGCATTTACTATTAAAAAAAAACAGCAAAATACATACGACAGCATGTGTCCTTTTTTGATAAGATATATCTTAAAACACCTTTTCTTTTTCCTTTGCCATTTTCGGAGCAACGAAAGTCATGTCAGGAACCATTAGCTGAATTAAAATCACAAGAACAGTTCTGGTTTAAAACAATAGGGTATAATTAATAATTTCAAAAGACTGTCTTCTGATTTGACCAATAAGCTAAGCATTTACTTTTGGGAAAGAGAAATAAACGTATTTATAGTGAATGCAAAGCAACAACTAATTGATTCTAATGAATAATGAGCAAGCTATCTTATCTAAATCCAACTCCATGTTTAACTATTGTATAATATAGCAAAGTATTACACTAATCATACCAATTACCACAACACCATCACGTTCAAAGTAAGTGCCCACAAAGTACATTCAGTCCACTCAAGATAGATTAAACTGATACGGTTCCTGGCTCCTTGTGTCTTATTACTTCCTAAATACTATTAGGCAGTAAGAATAGATTTTTCCACACATCAGACATAGAACTAAACAGTCCCAGAGCTGCACAGTAAGCACAGCACAGAAAGCAATAAAAAGTAAAATGGAAGAGAAGTGGACAAAGGAACTTGCTAAAAGATCAAAACATATTCTCAAAAGGAATAAAAAGTACATAAGCTTGCACATACTTTTATCCTATAAAGTTTAGTACTTTAAAAACCTATTTTAAGCACCACCGTATTTTAAATGGTTTAACCAAGAGTCCCATGGAAATCACTTCTTGAAGACTATTCCTTTCTCATAACCCTTCTGGTCTCCTGCTGAATAACTTGTTTGTATATTAGATACATTCCTTAGATGTTTCATCTCTTGAAAATTTTATGTCATGCTGTAATTGTTTATGTGGTTACCAGTCAGTCCTGGTCCAGGACTTTTGCTAGTTGTAAGGAAAACAAAACAAACCATACAACTATCCTTTACCTAAAAGCCCCATCATCTTGCTGAAATGCCTGAGGTTCTACCAGGCAGACAATAGTACTCAAGTATAATTAAAATCATATTAGTTGTGGCCAGGTGCAGTGGCTCATGCCTGTGATCGCAGGGCTTTGGGAGGCCAAGGCGGGCAGATCACTTGAGACCCGGAGTTTGAGACCAGCCTGGCCAACATGGCGAAACCCCGTCTCTACTAAAAACACAAAAACATTAGCCAGGCATGGTGGTGCACACCTGTAATCCCAGCTACTCATGAGGCTGAGGCAGGAGAATTGCTTGAACCCAGGAGGCTGAGGTTGCAGTGAACCAAGATAGCGCCACTGTACTCCAGCCTGGGCAACAGAGTGAGACTCTCTCTCAAAAAATAACAAAAATTACATTAGTTGAAATGTGAATATACTTAACACTAATGAACTATTCATTTGAAAACAGTTAAGATGGTAAATTTTATGTTAAGTGCACTTTACCATTTTTATAAATGTAGAATATGAATTTATAAATAAGAAATACTCCATTATCTTCCAGAAAAAAATTGCATTAGTTGAAAGTCATTATGATGCAGGGAAACTGTAGATATACAAAAACTTAAAAGCTTTGCAAATACTGATTTTGGAATTTAACTTTCCAAACAAATCACTGTCAACTTAACCTAAACACAAATACTAGCTGAATGATAGTGATCAAGTTGTTTAATCATGAAGATTTGAGTTTTTCATTTGTAAATGGAAATAACAATAGTACAGATTCCACAGTTATTAAAAGTGTTCAACAAGGCATGTAATGTGCTTAGTAAGTCCATAGTAATCACTTCATAGTAATAATTTCTTTTCCATCATAATTCTCATGGTAATAATATTATTATTATAATAACATTACTATTATTACTATTACTATGAGAATTATGGTGGAAAAGAAGTTAAAAGGACATACGGGTTTGAGGAGTTAACAGTTTGCATCCCATTTACTGCCTTCTAAATTCAACTGAGCATATGTGACTTAGACCAACAGTGCTATCAGCTGCTAAACCCCTCACCTCGTGATGTTACATTCAAATATTAAAAAATGAAAACACAGGGTTGAATCTATGCCCTCCAGATATGCAGATCTATAACCTCTTGAGTGCACAAAGAGAGGCTCAGAACAGCATGGCATCCTCAGTCTTCATTCTTCCTGAGCAGACACTGTAAGATGGGAGCCATCTCTAGACTGGGAGATTGCCTGACAACACAGCCATGTCAGAGTGACAGGATGCCCTTCATTCTTTAGAAAAGATTCTGCAGGGTTTTGATCTTTTCTTTTTAATCCTTGAAAGGTCAACCAATGCTGATATACAGCACACAGTATGTAGAATTAAAACTTTGCTAACTTTGAAACTGTACAGGAAAAAGGCAAGGAGTCCTGCTAGGAAATCCAAGGTAAAGCACACAGTTTATGCTCTCAGGTGGCAATAAATACGTAAATAAATAAAAATTATGTCAGTGAAGAGCTTTGGCCAGGTGAGAGGAGTAAAGGCAAGGGATCACAAGGCTTCAAGAATCATCTGAAGAAAAGTTTTTAAAATTATATTAAGTATGTCTCTCCAGAATGACAACATATCTAGAAATTTCTATTGCCTTTCAGTTGAGCCATAATTATTAAGAATTAGTATTGTTTTTGGTCTACAGTTTATACCTGACAAAACCACAGACTCAGGAGCTCAGCTCCATTTACTAACTGGGTGGTCATAAGCAAACTCCTTAACCTCAGCACCAGTTTTCCTTATCCATAAAACAAGGATGACCACAGGACCTATAGCTTGGAGGTTGTAGAGAAGATTAAATCAGTCCATATACCTAAAGTGTTTTAAACAATCCCTGACACAGAGTACAGCAGTCCCCCCCTTATCCATAAGGAATACGTTTGAAGATCCGCAGTGGATGCCTGAAATCACAGATAGTACCAAGCCCTATATATACTATGATTGTTCCCTTACATACATACCTATTGTTTTAGTCAATTTTCACAATGCTATATAAAGCACTACCTGAGACTACATAAATTATAAAAGAAAAGAGGTTTAATTGACTCACAGTTCCACATGGCTGTGGGGGGTGCCTGAGGAAACTTACAATCATGGCGTAAGGCAAAGGGGAAGCAAGGCACATCTTACATGGCAGCAGGAGAGAGAGAGAATGAGGGGGGAGGTGCCACACACTTTTAAACCATCAGATCTTGTGAGAACTCACTCATTATCACAAGAACAGCATGGGGGAAACCCCCACCAATGATCCAATTACCTCCCACCAGGTCCCTCCCCTGACACATGGGGATTATAATTTGAGATGAGATTTGGGTGGAGACACAGAGGCAAACAATATCACCTATGATAATGGTTAATTTATAAATTAGGCACAGTAAGAGATTAATAAAATTAATAATAATAATAATAAAGAACAAGTATAACAATATACTATAATAAAATTTATGTGAATATGGTCTCCCTCACAAATAGCTTAATATTTTCAGACTGCAGTTGACCATGGGTAATTGATGCCATGGAAAGTGAAACCTCAAAAAAGAGGGAACTGTAAGCAGCACATAACTGTTAGCTAGTAAACCATGTTTTCCAAAGAAGAAATCAGAACACAAAGTTTTCAAAGGATTTTTCATTAAAATAAATAAAATTTGAAAGGAAAATATTAAGCAATTCAGTTGCAAAAGAAAACAAAGACATGAAATCAGGACTAACTTATTAATTCTGGGTTATTCACTGTGGCTGGAATCTCTAATCCCTTACTGTCCACACAGCAGACCTCAATTCCCCCTGAGGCCTCTCTGGATCCCAGGAAATAACATTCAGCGACTCCTTCAGTCTTACTTTCACCTTTGTTAAAATTACAACATGTTGTACAGAGCTGTGACCAAGTCTGTTCTCTTTATTAATGTTGTAATATATGCTTATTTGTCCACTGTCTATCTACTCCAAATTGAATTTAAACTCCATAAGGACAGACTTCATCTAATTTGTTCACTCCTAGCTCCCCAGTGCCTAGAACAATACCTGGAAGAGGAGACGCTCAGCAAACATTTATTATATATAGGAGTATATCTTTTCATTTTTATAGTCTCCATACTGACTCATATCTTCTAAAGGTGAGAATAACAAGCATAACAAATCTCTACCCAGATTCTATCTTTGAAAATCTTCATCATCATCCTTTTTCAGTAAATACTGATTATTTTGTGTTAAGAAAAGCACAGGCATTTATATGCTTTTTTTTTTTTTTTTTTTTTTTTTTTTGTCTTTTGAGACCTGGTCTCACTCTGTCACCCAGGCTAAAGTGCAGTGGTGTGTTTGCAGCTCCCTGCAGCCTTGAACTCCTGGGCTCAAGCCTCCCGAGTAGCTGGGACTACAGGTGCACGTCACCATGCCCAGCTAATTTTTTTTGGTTTTGTAGAGACAGTGAACTCCTGGCCTCAAGTAATCTTCCTGCCTCAGCCTCCCAGTGTTGTGATTACAGGCAACACACCCAGCCTATATTCATCTTTTTATTTAGTCTTGTAACCTTATAAAGCAAATATTACTTCTATTTTAGACATTATCATTTTAGTAAACAGAGAATAAGAAAGACTAACAAGCTTGCCAAAGTCCCAGGAGTATATCCAGAATGCAAACCTGGACATTTGGGCCCTTTCTGACTCGTAAGCTAGTCCTCTTAACCATACCATATGTTCAGTGTTGTACTGATAAACGTAATACCAGATTAAAATAAAATACAGAGGAAAGGGCTGAAAGGGAAACTTGAGCCCTAGAATTGGTGTGTAAGAATCAGCCAGTCAAGTCAATCTGCTTTCAAGCATCATTCACAGACTAGACGTTTGATACCAGAAGGAGGCAGCACCACTTCCTGGCACTCACTGGGACAGCCTGGCTTTTCTGGATCACTGCCTGCTCCAAATGACACTCACAAACAGGGCGAAGCAGCACAAATCATCACGCCTTGAACAAACAGATTCCCAATACCTATTTGTTAATCTGATTCAATCACTCTGGCATACTCTAGGGAGGTCTATGACTTAATATACTACCATGGTTCTTAATACTGGCATCACACTCAAGTGGGAACTCCAAAACACACCCATTGCTACAGGTAGAAGACTGGTGATGAAACACCTCTGGGGACCGAGTTTCTTCTTTAGATGAACGATTCCTATTCCTTTCTTTTTCTTTTTCATTTTTTTTAAAATAGTTGTTCTGTTTTTTAATTACATGAGAGACAGATGCATAGCCAGGCTGATACCCACTCACTTCCTGGAATATCTTGAGCACTTTGCAGGAGAGAGGTGATTACCAGGTATGGCAGTAAATCTGAGCACCTAATTTACGCCCACATTTTAGCTCTCCGTGGCCATTCCAAAAACACTGATATTTATAGTTTGGCCATTTCTGAAACACTCACTAAAGATAATACAGCAGATTCACCATCTTCAGGATCCTCTTCTCCTCAGCAATGCCTTCAAGTATGAAGCAGAAACTGTCATGGATGAACATGTGTTAAAAGGAAAGCTACCCTATGAGAAAGCTGACAAGCATTTGCTGCTTGCCTGTTATTCTCTTTTGCCCCTACTAGACACAATGGGATTTTTTGCCAAATTCGTATTCCAAAGCCATGAAATCCCTGCAAAGTTCAACATCAGGCCTGACTTAAGATCTTTGAGGCCTCCTGCTAACTTCATGCCCCTGCAGCTGCCTCACTAAGGCAAGCTTTTGATCTGTACTATCTGGATTTCAAGCTGATATACACACAGCCCCTTTGATCTCTTATTAAGTGGCTTCTGGTCTCCTGATGCCTTTAGTCTTGCTGCACTGAGGTTTTTGGAAGTCAGTCGTCATCCTGAGCACACTACAAACTGCACACACCAGGAGTGGGCTCCCTTCATTCACCCACTTCGCAGGCTTGAAAAGCAATATTTAAGCCATGAGAGAATTTCCCCAGTAGCCACAATCAATCCGCTCCATGAGCACACTACTAAGAATTATTTTTCAAATGAAGCAGCTTAAAATGATTTAAAGGACACAGAACTTTCCCATAGAGGGAAAGGAAGCAAATCCTCTGTGAAAAGAAATCTTCAGCTTAGTTGGCAATGGAACTTACAGTACTTTGATACTAATAAAAATAAATGTGGATAGGAATCAAGGATGGGCAAAAAGTAGCCTTTATCAGTTCCCCTAAGTTCTGTCAAGCAAAAAGTGACCTTTAAATGCAGCCGTGTGGTTTGTTTAAAAGTAAGGCATACGATATATCTGCAAGACTACAGATACTGCCATTAGTAGCATATCGACTGCATTTTGCTTAGTACCAATATCTTACATGTGTGACGTGGACCCAAAGAGCTCTTAAAAAAAAAAAAAAAAAAAGGCAAGAGGAAAAAAAAAAACCCAGATGTCAGTGGCCATGTTAAAAAGATCCCTTGAGCATTAAAGTGAAACTGTATAATAACTTATAGTACATGCCTATGCTTTATATTTTAAATTCTGGAAATAATATGGTTTCATACCTGACTTTATAGTGTTACCACTCTATATACTACTAATGTGTTAAAATTATGTCAATACCTATCAAATGCTAAATCCTACATTCTGTAAACTGTAGCTAAGATGAACATGAAGATAGCAGGCATGAACAGGCTATTGAACACTATATACTGATATTAGCATTTACTCAAATTCTCAAATCTCTTGGTAAAAATTAAAGTCCTAATCCCCTCCCCCTAACCGCACCACTTTAAAGCTAAATTCTCTAATAAACAAAGGTAAAACAAGATTAACATTTGTGGAAGAAGAAATAAATAAATAAATAAAATTTGGTGGAAGAAATAGAAATAGAGTTTGGGGCACTAATATCATAGTCTGAATGTAAACACTTTATGCCCACTTAGCTACAAAGGCCAATAAAGTAATTACTGCCATATATAAAGTTGAAACAAAATTGATAATTATATATTGCTATCACTTAATCTGTCCACATCATAGGAAACCATTAGCAAATTCATGAATTACACACCTGCTTATACTATCTTCCATGAGAATTATCTGAACAAAGAAATAACTCTACACAAGAAAGGATCCATTTTAAGTGGTCTAAATATACGTGAGTCTCACAAACTGTTAAATGCAAGCTATTTGGTAAATATGTACCAAAATTTAAAAAGATATAGTATGCTCTTCTGATGAGCAATTCCACCTCTAGGAATTTATCACCTACCTATCACAAGATTTATTCCCACCTTTTAACAAAAGAGTATCACAAAAATATCCACTAAAGCCCTACTTAAAATACCCACCAACTGGGTACAGAAGGCTGATGAAATAAATTACTGTACGTCAACAATAAAAATACTATCTGGTCATTAAAAGAAGTAGCTCTATAAATACCTAAATGAAAGAGTGTATAATTTTAAGAAAAAAAATACAGAGCCTTTAAAGTGTGTATATAATCCATTTGACATATAATCCATTTATATGTCAAAAATTTTTAAAAATTAACAATTAAGTACTATTACTTACATAACCATGTATATATAAAATGTTTCTGGAAGGATGGACAAGAAAAACAGGTTTTTTACCTGGAAGAAGTAAGGGATTATGGTCGGAGGTAGATTTACTTGTCACACAGGATATCTTTATACACCTTTGAATTTTATGCCATATGTATGTATTACCTATTTTAAAACATTTTCAATGTGCTCAGAAAGTCATTCTGTTGTGCATAAGGAAAAGACAATTAAAGACATACATAAAATGTATACAATCCCTTTCTACAACTTTTATAAATCTTTTTAAAAAGAGAATTCTAATAGAGTTAACAGGCAGTCAAAACTACACACTAAATTTTTTGCACAAATATTAAGGCATACTATATTCAAGACTCAGTAACACGGCAATATTTTATATTTTGGTTTTAGAACCCATTTCCTCTTTTAAGAAAATTAATAACTGTCAATTTTATAGGGAGAAATATTTCCACTATTCTTTTAATGAGTTGCCATTTGGCTTTGGTTTCAAACAAATTTTAAGGCATTACTAACAGTATTTACATATGAATCACCTCCCAATGGCTATGTTATTATGATTTCTATTTTATCTCTCTCAGACTTTGAGAGAGATAAAATAGTGTTTCAAAATATCTGCTTTGGCAAAATTGAGTCACTCAAGAGGGGAGAGGAATGAGCAATAGGATGTAGGAGGGAGGAGAATTATTGGTTAATAAATTTTATCTTCTAAATCACTGAAATTCAAAAAGTACCAAGGATGGCAATATCATGGCTAATGTTCAAAAATTGGCTAATGTCAAACATTTCCAGTGAATTATAATCATGAGGGGTTATTCAAAGTTCAACATAAATCAAAACACCAGAAAATATCTACTTGCCATGTTTAATTTATAAGGTCAACTGAAGGTAAAATCCATACAGTTCTAATTTTTTTTTAAGCTTTTTGGTAGAAATTAAGAATTACAGACTCGTGGACTACCTAACAATTGTTTCATTATCGAACATTAACCCACAACAAATTACTTGCACTAGTTTAGGATTCTTAAACTTGCAACGATTGTCTTCTGAAGCAATAAAACTAGCTCTTAATGCATATGAGCACACTATATTAATTTTAATACTTGCTAAACTTTCATATGAGCATGAAAATGAGAATACTATCTAGTAGCTTAGTTTTTAAGATATAAAATTTTTCACAAGCTGAAAAAACAGAAAGGTCTTCTGTAATAAATTTACTATACCCTATAATAACATGCACATGGAAATAGCACTCACAAAGAAATGAGCAGTATAGTATGATGGTTAAAGGCATAGACCTGGTGGAGGAGGAGGCAGTGGAAGAAAAAGAAAGAAAGGAAAAGACCTGGGGCCCAACTGCTTCAGTTCTACCATATACTACCTGTATGAACTGGACTAATCACTGAAGTTTTCTGTGCCTCCATTTCTTCACTTCTCAAATGACAACAATAAGAGTATCTCTTTCATATGGTTCATGTGAGGAATACATAGCCTAATATATGTAAAGCAATTAGAACATTACCTGGCACTCAGTAAACACTCAATAAATGTTACCTAACATTGGTATTAAAACCAGTGTGAGTATCAGTAATCTTCCACAGAGATAATAGTCTGAGGAATAAAGACACTACACATAAGTACTAGGGAAACAAGACAGAGATAATAAGGTATAATATAAAAACCTCACCTACAAACTGGCAAGAAATTACAGTATAAAAACTTATAACCTAACTTCTGAAGTTTTGTTGTTTACAAACAGAGTACTCAGTCAAGCCATAATACTCATGCTCTTGACAAATTACATACCATTGTTTGCCATGACACAATCCTCTAAGGCATGACAATGGAGATCAGTGAATCTTCTAATATGGCACACGTAGAGTGGGATTTTAACTAGCCACCATATGAAGTGGCTAGGCATACTTGGGACTAACAGATGCTCTACCTCTGTTCAAATAATAGCCAAGAAAGTTACTGCCACAGTACCCTAAGAGCTAAGAAAAAGACTTACAACCTAATCAAATTTACTGTCTTCCTTGTTGCTTTCTCTTTTGCCTTTGACCCAATCTAATTCAAAATGCCTTTCATGAAATGAATGTTTGCACTTTGTACTTTGGCCATATGACTGAGTTGTAGAACTGTGTATCAGACTCAGCTGATCATTTCAGGTATAAAGGCATACCTCTTTTCTCTGCTCAGTTACACACCTTCAATCAATATTCTGAGTCACTGTCCTGTCCAGAGAGCTACCCTATTGTTCTATAGACTAACTCAAGCTCCTTTATCTGCTCACTCATCTTTCCCTTTTTTTTTTTTAAGACAGTCTCGCTCTGTCTCCCAGGCTGGAGTACAGTGGTGCAATCTCAGCTCACCATAACCTCTGCCTTCCAGGCTCAAGGGATTCTACTGCCTCAGCCTCCTGAGTAGCTAGGATTACAGGCGTGCACCACCATGCCTGGCTAATTTTTATATTTTTTAGCACAGACAGGGTGTCACCATGTTGGCCAGGCTGGTCTCAAACTCCTGACCTCAAGCAATCTACCCACTTTGGCCTCCCAAAGTGCTGGGATTACAGGTGTCAGCCACTGCACCTGGTCTCTTTTCCTAAAGTTCAGTTCAATTTATATAAAAAGCAAACTTCTAGCCAATAATTCACAATTGGGTAATTCACATATGGCTCATCAAGAATTGGCTGCATTTTAGAATGCAATTTTAAAATTAAATTTAGACTTCACTAAACAAAGATATCTACTTATTAATTTTTCTAATCTAACTAGAGAGTTAAAGAATTGATAGAGTACAAACATAGTACGGTGTCATCTTTGAGGACAGTATCAAAACTTTTGTGTTTATTTTCTAAACTGAATAATTGTTAATACATTTCCATAATAACATAACATTTCCTATTTCCTTACACACTAATTCACTTAATCCACACAATCCTTTGTGCTAGACATTACTATCTCCATTTTATAAACGAGGAGGTACATAAACACCAATGAAATAGACGCATGTTATTTTGTTAGGCTCTTCAAAAAGTTCTTATTCTAGAGAAAAGGCTATTCATGAGAAAAGTGGTTAACCGAAATGAAATATTCCAAAGTAAATTTTCAATCTTTTCAATAATGCTAAGTAAGCCCTTTACAACCTAAAAGTTCTCTCCCTCTATCAATACTTTCTCTCTGTAGTTAAATGTTCCTGCAGTACTTCTTGTTCTGAACATGCTAGGCCTGGCGGGGCAAGAATTTGCCTTGGCCCTCCTCAGCTACCTAATAAATTCATACAGGACACGCCGAATGCAATAATAGCCAGGGATGTGGCCTTTCATGGCTTTTGCTAAACCTTTGACTGGCCTTGCAAAAACTATTTTTGAACTTTAGAATTTATTACCTAATTACAACAAGGGACGGTATAACCGATTAATTAAGTTGCCCAAAACCAAATTTGAATTGTGTTTACCTGTCATCTAAATGTCATAGTAGATAACAGTTCTAGGTACCACTGACAAATGGTGAAAAATGTGCTGTATACATCTGTAAGTAAACTTAAGACTGACTTAAGAAAAGCATCCAAGTTAGGATTGAAAGTGTTCCCCTCCCCTTGCCCCAAGGTTTAGCTGTAGAAGTAAATAAGAGGAGCCCTTGAATTTGAATCAAAGTGGCCTTTAGGAAATTAAGTAGTTATGTTCTACAAGAAGCACAAAGACAAAAAGAATATCTAATCCTTTGTTGGCAGGAAATTACTTTATATAATTTGTACAAAAGCAAATGTCAGTATGTGTGCTGCTGACTGTGAGGTAAATGAGAGGAAAAGGAAAATCCTAGAATTTTATAAATTAAAAATAAAATTTCAAAATGCAATAGAAGTTACTAAACATACTTACAGGAACGCAATGAAGAACAAAAAATTCTGCATTTAGAACTAACTATATATGTTTTAAGTGTAAAGCTCAGAAGGGGTTTTCCTGTTAACTAGGGATTAAATTCTTAAGGACCATCTAGTTTTCTTTCTGTCCTTTACTGAATTGTTTTGAGTTCTGAAACATTTCTCTGCCTTAATATGTGCAATATTCAAAATATAAAACCTACAGATAATGTCATTTAAGAGCATCAGAGCAACCATTATGATATAAATATTTATTATATAAGAATGCAAACATATAGAGATTCCTACAATAATAGAAATGGAAACATACCTGAATATCTAAGACCACATCCGAAAGGTGTCTTCTAAATTAAATCCCAATTATCAAAATCAATTATTAACAAATTCCCATTAAATGTGTTCATTCAATTCCAGTTAATTTTGGCTAACCTAGGCTGGGCACGGTGGCTCATGCCTCTAATTCCCATTAAATGTGTTCATTAAATTCCAGTTAATTTTGGCTAACCTAGGTTGGGCACGGTAGCTCACGCCTGTAATCCCAGCACGTTAGGAGGCTGAGGCAGGGGAATCACTTGAGGTCAGGAATTCAAGAGTAGCCTGGCCAAAATGGTGAAACCCCATCTCTACGAAAAATAGAAAAGTTAGGAGGACATGGTGGTACGTGCCTGTAGTCCCAGCTACTCAGGAGGCTGAGACAGGAGAATCTCTTGAACCTGGGAGGCAGAGGTTTCAGTGAGCTGAGATCATGCCACTGCACTCCAGCCTGGCGACAGAGTGAGACTCTGTCTCAAAACAGAAAAAAAAAAAAAAAAAAAAGGTCAGGCCTAATTTTGGCTCACCTAAACTTTATTAAATCATTCTGCAAATATTTATTAACCACCTAGTGGTTCTAGATAACTTAGCTACAATGGGGAGGAAAAAAAAGAGTCCCCGCCATTTGTTTTACATACCCTAATATTAACCAATATATAAACTTTCAAACGCTTAACTGTGTTCAGATCTCTTGATAAATATATTTCCCAAAATATTTGGAATCAACAACTTATCATTCAGTAGTATTCCAAAGAGAAATTCTAAAAAGGAAGAGGGTTATCTGGCACAGAACTATGCCAGCAAAAATGAAATAGATTTCTTTTCAGTAAATTTAAATCACACTGCCAGAATATAGAATCTAGACCGGGCACAGTGGCTCATGCCTGTAATCTCACTGCTTTGGGAGGTCGAGGAAGGCTGATCACTTGAGGTCAGGAGTTCAAGACCAGCCATGGCCAACATGGTGAAACCCCATCTCTACTAAAAATACAAAAATTAGCCAGGTGTAGTGGTGGATGCCTGTAGTCCCAGCTATTCAAGAGACTAAGGCAGGAGAATCACTTGAACCAGGGAGATGGAGGTTACAGGGAGCCAAGATTGTGCTACTGCACTCCTGCCTGGGCGACAGGGTGAGACTCTGTCTCAAAAAAAAAAAAAAAAAAAAGAATTTAACATTTCTCATATAATGCTCAAACTATTTTTCTTTTAATCTATTCCTGATTGCCTTATCATATCAAATAATTGATTTTTTAATATCACTTGGCATTTTATGTGCTTTAATAGAGCACAGTTTGCTTTACTAAACCACAATGTGTTTAGGCAGCACCAAAGCAGTAAAATATGCATCTTAAAAGTTAAGAGATTTCGGCCGGGCGCGGTGGCTCAAGCCTGTAATCCCAGCACTTTGGGAGGCCGAGACGGGCGGATCACGAGGTCAGGAGATCGAGACCATCCTGGCTAACACGGTGAAACCCCATCTCTACTAAAAATACAAAAAAAAAACTAGCCGGGCGAGGTGGCGGGCGCCTGTAGTCCCAGCTACTCCGGAGGCTGAGGCAGGAGAATGGCGTAAACCCGGGAGGCGGAGCTTGCAGTGAGCTGAGATCCAGCCACTGCACTCCAGCCTGGGCGACAGAGCAAGACTCCGTCTCAACAACAAAAAAAAAAAAAAAAAAAAGTTAAGAGATTTCTTGGCAACAATTTTAATTCCCCCAAATAATCAGCATTCTGAATATATGACAGTAACTGGTAGAACTGTATAACATATAGATGTCTTGCTGTGACCTTTTACATCTCCCTCCCCCAAATGTATCAGTAACTTTACCCTAGTTATAACTGGAGTAGCTATAAATATATAAATACATAGATATTATATATTAATATAAATGCAGTATATAACTTGACCAAGAACATTTCTATTTATTCAAGCACATTGAAATTAATAGGTAAGCTAAACTATAAACCTTCGTGTGAAGGGGAGGGAGAGGAGAGTACGAATTGGGAACAAATGCTAATGTGTATGGGATTTCTTTTTTGGGTGTTGAAGATGTTCTAAAATTAGAGTGTGGTGATGGTTGCACAACTCTGAGAATATACTAAAAACGACTGAACTGTATGCTTAAAATGGGTGAATTTTATGGTATGTGAAAGATATCTGAATAAAGCTGAAGAACAAAAGTCCTCCATATAAACAAGTTCATCAAGATCCTGTCTCTAAAAGTACCCACAGATATATAACTATTGCTTCCCTTATTGTCCAGTTCCTATATAATTAATCCATCATTTTATTCACTAAGAGAGCTACTAATTTTAAAGATAACAATCGAAAGTAGTATAATATACCATCTTTGGGATTCAGTTTTGCTTAAGTCAATAGGGGTTTTAAACAATTACTACTTCACATAACTTTAATACAAACCAATCACTCCAAAGAAAACACCTCTACATAGGTTCTTATACCTGGTAATCCAAAATGCTGAATCCCAAACCTTTACAATCTTTTACTAGTTCAACAATCTTGACTTCAGGGGACCACAGTGCTAATTCCCCACCATCATCTTCTTCAGCATTGACATCCATATCGCGGTCAATCTGAAATACCAAAGAAGATAAATGCTTCAAAACATTATGCTTTCAATTCTGAAAAGAATGCACATATCAAGAATCTCACAGCTTCTTCTCAAACTGGGAATTCTCTTTGGCATGCGTAGTTTTTCTTTCTAATCTTTGCAAAAGGGCCATGCTCTGGGGCACACACATTCCAGGATAAGATCTTCATAAAATTCAAGCGCTTAAAATTCAGACTGTTCATACAGTTTATTAAAGAATTTATTTCATTCAAAGTATTAACACTGACCTCTTATACTTCAATGAGTTCTGTCATCCCATTAGAAGCATAAAAGGAAAAATATGCAATTTAAGTAAATGAAAACATCATACATAGTAGAAGCTTATAAGATATGTAAGTAGCGATACTTGGATTCATAATTACAGACAGAGACAAAGAAAGAGATGTCAACATAGAGATAGGCTGGAGCAGGACAGGGAAACCACTTCTGCTGGCTCCTGGAAGTTTTCAAGAAAAACTTTACTAGGAAATAAGGTGAGAAAAAAAAAAAAAAATCCAAGTATTTGGTCATTACATAAGTCTAAAATGAATAAAAATCACTGAGTTGAAATAATGAAAACCTAATCTTAGAAGAAATAGGTCAGCACAACTGCCCAGCATACAGTTCTTTTGTTACTTTTCTTGATTTTCCTCCTGAAAGTCCCTCTATTCTAGACTCCCTGTCTTTTTAGGAAGAAGAGTCATTGCTATGTGGTATTCCAGGAAGTTAAATGAGAGGGTCAATAGATCTACTATGCAGAAGAAAGGCTGCTTCAAAACCTTCTGTTTTATACTAATTACAGCATTGTACTGTTGTTTTCATCTGATTGACATTCCCCAAAATGCTCTAAACTTCTATCTGAAGCTCAAAAACTACCTTTTATAGCCCAAGCAATGAACAAAATACCTGGCTCCTAAGCTAGAAAGGGAACTCTACGAGGGCTACCACAGAGTTTACCATGGTTATCAGCTCAACCGTAAAATGCCTGGCTCATAGCAGGCATATAATAAATATTTGTTCACTACATTAAAAATTACCTATCTTTCAGTGTGTTTCTCTTGAAACTCCTTCTCAATAAAGGCACCAAGTAAATAATTTTTTAAAGTAGACTTCCTAAAACTTTGGGTAACCTCAGTAAATAAAAATGCATCATCTCTACAAACATAATTTTGAAACACCAGTTTAAGAGCGTCAATTTAATGTAATCAAAAAAGGGAAGGGAAAATCCTATATAATTAGGAAAATAGCTAGTTTAAA
>NW_016806642.1:7684140-7717244 GCF_001698545.2 Rhinopithecus bieti
AAAAAAAATAAAAAAAAAAATTATTTTATTTATGTATTTATGTATGTATTAATTCTTTCCAACATTTTAGGTTCAGGGGGTATGTATGCAGGTTTGTTACATGGGTAAATTGTGTGTCACAGGAGTCTAATGTACAGATTATTTTGTCACCCACATAATAAGCATAGTGCCTGACAGGTAGTTTTCTCATCCCCACCCTCCTTCTACCCTCTACCCTCAAGTAGGTCTCAGCGTATATTGTTCTCTTCTTTGTGTCCATGTGTACTCAATGTTTAGCTCCCACTTATTAATGAGAACATGTGGTATTTGGTTTTCTGTTTCTGTTTTAATTTGCTTAGGATAATGGCCTCTGGCTCCATTCAGGTTGCTGCAAAGAACATGATTTCATTCTTTTTTCTGACTGGATAGTATTCCATGGTGTCTATGCACCACATTTTCTTTATCTAATCCACTGTTGATGAACATGAGGTTGGTTCCACGTCTTTGCTACTGGGAAAACTACTGTGATGAACATACACATGCATCTTTATGGTAAAACAACTTATATTCCTCTGGGCATATATGAAGTAATGGACTGCTGGGTTGAATGGTAGTTCTGTTTTAAGTTCTTTGAGAAATCTCCAAAATGCTTTCCACAGTGACTGAACTAATTTACATTCTCACCAGCAGTGCTAAGTATTTCCTTTTCTCCACAACCTCCCCAGCATCTGTTATTTTTTAACTTTTTAATAATGGTCATTGTGACTGGTATAAGATGTTATCTCATTGTAGTTTTGATTTGCATTTCTCTAATGATCAGTGATATTAAGCATTTTTTCACATAGTGGTTGGCCGTACATATGTCTTCTTTTGAGAAGTGTCTGTGCGCGTCCTTTGCCCATTTTTTAATGGGGCTGTCTGTTTTTTCTCACTGTTTTAAGTTATTTCTAGATTCTGGATATTAGATCTTTGTCAGATGCATAGTTTACAAGTATTTTCTTTCAGTCTGTAGGTTGCCCATTTACTCTGTTGATAGTTTCTTTTGCTGTGCAAAATCTCTAGTTTAATTAAGTGCCACTTGTCAATTTTTATTTTTGTTGCAATTGCTTTTGGAATCTTCATCATGAAATCTTTGCCAAGGCCAATATCCACAATGGTAGTTCGTAGGTTTTCTTCTAGGGTTTTTATAGTTTTAGGTTTTACATTTAAGTCTTTAATCCATGTTGAGTTGATTTTTGTATATGGTGAAAGGAAGGGGTCCAGTTTCAATCTTCTGCATAAGGGTAACCAGTTTTCCCAGCAACATTTTCCAAATAGGAAGTCCATTCCCCATTGCTTGTTATTGTCAGCTTTGTTAAACAGCAGATGATTGTAGATGTGCACCTTTATTTCTAGGTTTTCTAACCTGTTCCATTGATCTATGTGTCTATTTTTGTACCAATACCATGCTGTTTTGGTTACTACAGGCTTGTAGTATAGTTTGAAGACGGGTAGTGTGATACTCTGGCTTTGTTCTTTTTGCTTAGGACTGCTTTGGCTATTTGGGCTCTTTTTTGGTTCCAAAAAAATTTTCAAAAAATTTCCTTAAAATTTAGAAAAATTTTAGAATAGTTATTTTCTAATTCTGTGAAAAAAGTCACAGAAATAGCGTTGAATCTACAAATTGCTTTGGGCAGTATGGCCATTTTAACAGTATTGATTCTTCCTATCCATGAGGATGGTATGTTTTTCTATTTGCATCATCTCTAATTTCTATCAGCAGTGTTTTATAATTCTCATTGTAGATATCTTTCACCTCCCTGGTTAGCTGTATTCCTGTTATTTTGTTCTTTTTGTGGTTATTGTGAATGGGACTGAGTTCCTAATTTGGTTCTCAGCTTGGATGTTACTGGCGTAAAGAAATGTTACTGGTTTCTGTACAGTGATATTGTATCCTGAAACTTTGCTGAAGTTGTTTATCAGATCTAGGAGGTTTTGGGCAAGAGACTATGGGGTAGAAAAACATTTTTTAAATTAGGATTGGTCCAGATCTTAAAATGTCACTGCAGGACACAGGTGGTCAATAACTGATCCACAGTGGACTGAACCTAAACATGGGAACAATATGAAGCTGAAAACTTGAAATGAGTGGAAACTTTATGGATCAATAACCTCTGCATATTTCAGTATGATGTGTGGAAGTGATATACTTAAAAATAAAACACTTATATCTTCCAACAAAAAGTAAAGTTCCATTGGCTAATACAACATGACTGATGTTTTACTAGGGCATTTAATACCCTCACTGATTAATGAATATTAGAATTTTGGCTGAGCTGCCTAACCAGATAGGGTTTAAGAATATACGATGGTATTAGGAGAAATGAAAAAAAGAGACAGATGGAAAAAGAGCCAAGATTTTAAGAAACCGCATACAATTACAAAACCTGTGTTTATAGAAATTTCAAGGCATTCAAGGTACATAAGATATTATACTGCAACCTGAAATATATCACTTTGATACAATCAATTCAGCATAACTCCTGTATTTACAGGATGGAAAGCAATCAACTAATGGGCAGCAAGGTTGACATTTAGCATAATTCAAAGCTGTTGTTCACCATTGTGGTAAAGCATGACAGACAGGGGCAGAAAGTCAGCAAGTGGGGTTTGTGATTTACACACCTTGCAAGATTAGATTAAAGGCATTGTTATCAGCCTTCAGAGGGAACCCACCACCCACATTTCATTTTGGTAAGGATAGCAAGTCACAAAAGTGTGGCATTTGAGTACCCTCCTTGAAACAGTTTTTACAAAAGTTAAACATTTTTTTAAAAAAGAGTCAACCAATAATCAAAAATTTACCAAGCCCCTCTTATATGCCTAATATAGACTAAAAACACCATGAATAGAAAATGATTTTAAGTTATGGCCTTTGCCCACTATGAGCTGACAGTCTTCTTGGATAAACAAGATTAACACATACTAAAGTATCTATAAGACAGTGCTAGATTCTTATGTACTTCAGGACATAAGAAAACAAAAACGGATGGACTGGCAAAGACTCAAACAACCATAGCCGACTGTTACTGAGCACTTCCCACGTGCAAGGCATTATGTTAAGAACATGCTCACATGACCGCATTTCCTTCTTGCACAAACTCACGAGATGGGTAAGTATGATAAGTATCACCGTTTTTCAAAGGAAAAATATGAACAGAAAGTCATTTGTCCAAAGATTCACAATTATTAGGTAGTAGGGGCAGGATTAGTTTCACGTGTACTGAAATCCAGAACTTAAGTAAAAGGCCCTATGAATGTAAACTGGTGTTTAGTGGAATTACAATCTAAAAGAGATTGAAAAGGGGGGAAGCAGCATAAAAGATGAGGTTACAAATAGCATAAGATGGCAAAGCATGTACTCAAAACTCTTCCGCTGGGTACAGTGGCTCACACCTGTAATCCCAGCACTTCGTGAGGTTGAGGTGGGAGGATTGCTTGAGTCCAGGAGTTTGAGACCACCCTGGGAAATATGGCAAGACCCTGACTGTAGGAAAAAAATTTTTAGTTAGCTGGGTGTGCTGGCACGTGCCTTGTGGTCCCAGCTACTTGGGAGGCTGAGGCAGGAGGACTGCTTGAGCCCAGAAGGTCAAGGCTACAGTGAGCCATGTTCAAAACACTACGCTCCAGCCTGGGGAGATCCTGTTTAAAAAAAAAAAAAAAAAAAAAAAAAACTTTTTTCATAATCATAATGCTCTTTAAAAAAAAAAAAAAGAGTACCAAGAGCATATAAAGTGTTATTCCACTCTCTGTTCTTCTGAAGGGTTTTATAGCAATTTCCAGACTCACTTTGAAATGTATCATACAGAAGTCTTTTTTTTTTTTTGAGACGGAGTTTTGCTCTTGTTGCCCAGGCTGGAGTGCAATGGTGAGATCTTGGCTCACTGCAACCTCCTCCTCCCGGGTTCAAGTGATTCTCCTGCCTCAGCCTCTCAAGTAGGTGAGATTACAGGCGTGCGCCACCATGCCCGGCTAATTTTTTGTACTTTTAGTAGAGACGAGGTTTTTCCATACTGCTGGTCAGGCTGGTCTCCAACTCCCAACCTCAGGTGATCCGCCTGCCTCGGCCTCCCAGAGTGCTGGGATTACAGGTGTGAGCCACCGTGCCTGGCTGAGTTTCATATTTTTAAGGCTCTGAAAAAGGGAAGTACATTAGATATGCAACACTCACAAACACCTTAACATTATATAAGACAAACTGAGTTGAACTGGAAGCCAAAAGTAATGAATCCAGGCAATTACTAAAAAAAAAGATTCTCTAAAATCAAAATGCATGTACATCAATGTTGCCAACATGTCAAGGAAAGGGAAGGAAAGAATTTTTTGATGTTAAATGAAGAGTAACAATTTGAAAAGCTATGCATTGCTGCCTTAGTCAAGTAAAAAAAGAGCAGAGCGGAGTGGTTTCCCCTCTCTTCATATTGCAGTACAGTCTTCAGGGCACCTTTGATGAATGGGCCTGCCTGTGGGAACCGCACTATATTCATTTAGTACCTCCATCTCAGGAAGAGAGGTTTCAGCGCGCCTTGGTTCATCGACAGAAGCCTCATCATCAAACAATCTCCGACAGCAAACCAAAGTAAAAGGGGGTGGCACTTCTTTAAGAAAGGAGACTGCTTCTCGGCGAGATTTTCCATAGAGCTGCGTGCCATTGACCTAGGAAGACAAGGGGATAAGTCAGAACTGAGGTAGCCCCACACGAAAAAACAAAAATCTCTTATTTATATCAATCTACCAAATGAAAATAGGACATCATTTTATTTTCCCTGTAAACAAGGGGACTCATTTTAATCATATTATGATAAAATAATATGCAAATAAAAATGTTAGAAATCCTTAAAATTTTTAAAATCTAAGGTTAAATCTTTGCATGTCTTGATGGATAAAGTATAAAATGCATGCAGAGTATGCCCTTACTGGGTAAGGATCTACCTAATTTTTTGCAGCACTGTGGTTTCTCCTTTCAATACTCCAACGTCATATTCTCTCACCTACCTCTACTCAGCTCTCCTTAAACACACTAAGTATCATTTACAGCCCTTTAAGACTGTTTCCCTTTGCATTTTCATTTTATAAGAATACCATTACAGAAATTTAAGGATGTTAAAAAAAACTGTTTTATTTACTACTTAAAGTATAGCTAATAAGTCTAGAATACTTGACTGTCAAAATTTAACATCAGTCCACAATATTTTTTCACATCTCATACACTCTTAATACCATCCTAGAAAAATAACTTCTATTGAAAAGAAATATACATAACTTTGCATCAGTTACATTCTTATATGCTCTGCTATACAGCAATCAAGTATACATAGAAAATACCAAAATAATTTTTAAAATAATTTTATTCAAGTGTCTCATATTGTTTAAAAGAAAAAGGTATTCTTTATTAATGATTAATCCTTGTCACCAAAAAATTACCTAAATTTCATATTACTTTTGGTGCATAATAATAATACTTGGCACCAAAGATGATTTGGCTACATAATTCTAATTTTTCATATATATGACTTGAGCTCAAAGGGTCCTGTCAGTTCTAACTATAGGTCTCTAAAAGCTGATCTGTCTGCTACTCCCAAAAAGCTGAGGCATGAACAGAATCCAGACAACAAATAATCTTTTCACATCTGACTCCTACCCTCCTGGGAGGGTTGAGAAGCATTATTTGCTTTAAAGATATTTCTAGTCTGGCTAATTTCTAATAGGTGCCGTGCTAATGTTCAGATAACTGGCCAGCCTGACTTTACTGGGAGAAGCCCTTCTACAAATCTTTCACTGCACCAGAGAGGAAATGGACACTGGGTTGCTGGAAACCTTCAGCAGCAGGCTGAGTCTCAGGTCAACCATCCCTGGGAACCACTCTCAAGCCTGTAACATATCAAGCACTTAGCCGTCAAGTCAGACATATCTCCCTGCCTCTTAATTATTTACAAAGAAACCACCACATGGTAAAGAGACCCACGTGCACTTTAGGAAGCTAGCTCTACTGGTAAGTCTTCAGGACAAATGAAGAGGTGTAAGGGGACAGCAAGCTCAGTAGCTGATGAAAGGTTTTTCCTTGGAATAACTGCAAGTCAACCTTTACACAAGAAGAGGCAGGGAGGTACCCATCACTGGTCACACCGTATCCATGATTTCAGCTGGTGTCACAAGTGCACAAAGTTCTCAAATCAACTAAGTGGGTAGTAACTTAAACTAAAAAAATGCAAGGAGATAGAATCAGATCAGGAATTCTATCCGTACATGAGTATGAGTTTGTGTTTCACTTCAACAAATTAGAAAGTCACTTTTCAGGTTTTTATCTTGGAGTACCTTTAAATATTTATTTATCTCATTACTTATTCATTTGAATTGTCTCCAATTATTATACCAGTGCCTGGTAGTCCTCCTCACTGCTCTGTTGCTAAAGGGATTGGTCACATTTCCCATTACCAACTCCTATCTAAGGGGATTTATAGCTGCTGTAAATAGCTGTTCTGGGATGAAACTTGGCACAGTGTTCTAACCCCAAAGCATATTTGTGTTTCTTAAGTTCTAAGGAGTACATTAAACACACACACATACACACACACACACACACACACACACACCCCACACTTTGAGTTCAGGAGTTTATTTGGCTAACTATACTGAGATTTTTAAATTTTGTATTTTTGGTTATTCAGAAGAAGCTAATTTTATTTTAGAATTCACAGTATTTCTCAAGGTCCATCAACTTGAGAGCCTCCTAAGTGCTGTCAAATCTCGATTATCCCAAGTTTTTGACTGGAAAATGCACACACACATACACACTTCCAGAGTACAGAACATTGCACAAGGGCGGCCCCACTATTTTACCACATCCAACCATCATCCCAGCCCATAAAGCTTGTTAATATGCCTTTTTCACAGTGATGATATTGCCAATACCCTGTAATGAGATAATGCTTTATAATTTACATGGATGGTATTTCATTAGATCCTTATAAGCTCATAGTGAAGTGGGCATTTATTGATGAAGGAACTGATCCTCAACAAAGTCAAGTGACATGCCAAGGGACACATGCTAACCTGTGGCAATTCAGACCAAAAGTAGCTTTTCTGACTCCAAATCTGTGCTTCTTTCCTTATCTCAAGCTCTTTCACCAGGTATCTATATTTAAGAATTCAAAAAATCTTCACACTACCTTATTATAGCACATTCTTCTACAAGGTGGTAGGCCCATGGGATCCTAGTCTTGGCTAAAGCATACAGAATTGAGCTGATGGCTGGGATCACCTATACTGTGATCCAGCCAACATTTCTTTAGCACCTACCACATACTAGTAGTGATTTATACTTAATACCACCAAATTTCACACTTAAAAATGGTTAAAATAGTCAAGGTGTAGTGGCTCATGACTGTAATTCCAGTAATTTGGGAGGCCAAGGTAGAAGAATTGCTTGAGGCCAAGAGTTCAAGACCAGCATGGGCAAAATAGCCAGATCCTGTCTTTACAAAATAACTAAAAAAATTAGTTGGGCATGGTGACGCACAGCTATGGTCCTAGCTACTCGGGAGGTTGAGGTGGGAAGATTGCTTGAGCCCAGGAGTTTGATGCTGAAGTAAGCTATGACCACACCACTGCACTCCAGCCCGGGCAATAGAGTGAGACTCTGACTGTCGTGACTGTAAAAAAAAAAAAAAAGGAAAAGGGTTAAAATGTGTAAATCATGTTAGCATATATTTGCCACAAAAAAAAAAAAAAAAAAAAAAAAAAAAAAAAAAAAAAAAAAAAAAAAAAGTGGACCAGGTGCAGTGGCTCACACATGTAATCGCAGCACTTCGGGAGACTGAGGTGGGTGGATTGTTTGAGTCCAAGGGTTCGAGACCAGCTTGGGCAACATAGCAAGACCCCATTTCAAAAAAAAAAAAAAAGTGAATTAAATTGGTTATACTCATACCTCCACTTCTCCCAAACAAATGTATCTCATTTCTCAACACCTAATAACTACATACTACAGCAATAGTCTCTAATCTACAAATTATCATGTATGATATCTGCAAAGATATGCCCGTGCCCAGCCAATAAGAAGAGGAAGACCAAAAAGAAAGCATAATTATTCTAACAAAATGCAGGGCATTAATCTGCAGTAAGAAGCCTAATACCATTCCCTTGAAAACCTCTAAAAATAAGCAACTTACTACATCTTAAAACAGGACTCCAATACCCTACCCTCCCATGTTTATGACATTGGAACTGGTGACACTATAACTCAGGTGATTTGTGATGAGAACACATTTTTCTAAAATTTAAAAATTCCTGCCTGTGCCTTTCTTTCCCCACAAACTTTACCTCAAGCAGCTCATCTTCTGGCTGTAGGAGACCCAATGTATCAACAGGACCACCAGAAACAATTGAAGAAATATAATGGTGCCCATCAAAGGAATCCACTTCCACACCAAGCCTCAGCGTGTGAATAGGCAGCAGCTGTAGCAAAACACAAAGCAATGATCAAACATGACAACGACACATCCAGCTATTCATTCTCCATCCACTGCAATTTTGAAGTGAAAAACCCCACCTCTTGAATCAGATCACCAAAATCCTAAAAGAGGACAATAATGGGAAAATTAGCTTCAGGTAAAATATGAAGTCATTGGTCATCTTGTTCTCACTCCTCTTTTCCTTCCAGATTCCCTGGAAACGAAGAGACGGACATATATAGTTTTACTTTCCATTCTAAGCTCCAGGCAGTCCACACTTCTGGTAGTCCCCAGTATATATGCTGTGTTTCACTTTTCTATGGGACTCCCCATCCCCCAGAACATCTTAACTTTCCTTTATTATCTAATTAACTTCTACTCACACTTAAATGCCACGGCAGGAAGCCCTGAGTTTATGTGCCTCCATCTGGGGTTCAAGACCGCTCTGTACACATCTCCATCACAGCTCACAACATACTAGGCTTAGAATTTGTTTTTTGTTTGTTTTTTTTGTTTGTTTGTTTGTTTTGGTTTGTTTTTGAGACAGAGTCTCACTCTGTTGCCTAGGCTGGAGTGCAGTACAGTGGTGCAATCTCAGCTCACTGCAACCTCTGCCTCCTGGGTTCAAGCACTTCTCATGCCTCAGCTTCCCAAGTAGCTGGGACTAGAGGCGTGCACCACCACGCTCAGCTAATTTTTTTGTATTTTCAGTAGAGATGAGGTTTCACCACATTGAGAATTCCTAGTTTCTTGATTGTCCCTCCTCCACTCCTTACCCGAATGCAGAGTCTGTACCTTGAATCGCCATAACCTCAGCCCTGGAACAGTACCTGGCACTAAATATGGGCTCGTTAAATGTTATTTGAAGCAATCCATGAAAAACAGTGCCTCATTTAAGATGTCCTTTTCCATCTAGCCAACTTAAGTGAAAACATTTTCGATTTGGGAAAGGCAATCGTTTATCCATTCTAAGTCTATGAGGATTCATATGGGCTAAGATACAAGTCAAGGGCTGAGAAACTCTAGCCAATGTCGAGTAAAGAGATGAGTGTCTTAGTTGCACTCATCTTTGTTGGTCGTCACGGTCAACCAAACTCCATTCCCCTGACTTTCAAAGACAGACTTAATGATTTCTCATTGTGGCCTTATAATCTCAAATATGGTAAATGGTACTCATGATGACTGACATTTCCTTTATCAACAGTCTGATACCTAAAAATACCAGACCTACTTCGAACTATACTTTATAAGGAGAAAACCCTACACAGGGTGGCAGTGCATTCACCATGTGGCTCTCTTCCTCTTCTCTGTGATCCTCTATCCCTGAGCTTGCCACCTCCCTCAGTCTTCTGCTTTCAGTCCCCAGAGTGCCACAGGCCTTCCTTCAGACAACATTTGAGGCTCACTTCTGTCTCACTATAGACATGCAGACAAATGTGAAGTGGCAAGGAGTCTGGCGGACTAAGACCTCAACACAGGCATGAGGGACTGCTAGCCCTGGGATAATTTCCTGAAAATTAAGTGCTCCTGATCACTAAGCACTTCAGGATCTACAACCATCTCCAGCAAGAAAATGTTCTAGTTCGCTGAATGAAAGGTTAAGATAGTTTTTCCGGCCGGGCGCGGTGACTCACACCTGTAATCCCAGCACTTTGGGAGGCCAAGGCGGGTGGATCACGAGGTCAGAAGATTGAGACCAACCTGGCTAACACGGTGAAACCCCGTCTCTACTAAAATACAAAAAATTAGCCAGGCGTGGTGGCGGGCGCCTGTAGTCCCAGCTACTCAGGAGGCTGAGGCAGGAGAATGGCTTGAACCCGGGAGGCAGAGCTTGCAGTGAGCCGAGATCGCGTCACTGCACTCCAGCCTGGGCGACAGAGTGAGACTCCATCTCAAAAAAAAAAAGCATCAAAAAGCATGACATGCGGTGTGTGTGAAGGCAGCAATCATCTGTTTCACCCACTCTGTCATTTCAGCACTTTCTGTGCTTCCTCTCTGTGCTTTCTTTCTTCTCACTGCTGCCACTTCATTCTCTTGTCATTGTACCAAATAATGGGTATGGATACACTAAGGAGATATTAGTGTCATGTGGCAGGACATGAAAGGAGGTAAGGAAAAGCTCTCAGAAAAATGTTTCTGTACTAACAGTTTACCTCCCATCTCTGCCAGCTGTCTTCCTTCCTTATTTATGAGCCAGATGCTACAGGGCAGAGAGTTACCAGTGGATCCACCATAGCTCATCCCCAGTGCAGTGCTGGGGCTTATACTGGCTTGAGAGTAGACTGTTAAATTTTCAGTGATTTTGCAAGCTAGTTGTTAAACACAGCTATTATTTAAAATTAAACCACATAAAGTTACAATTAATAAAAATAAATGTAGGCAAGGCATGGTAGCTCACACCTTTAATCCTAACACTTTGGGACGCCAAGGCAGGCAGATCACCTGAGGTTGGGAGTTCGAGACCAGCCTGACCAACATGGAGAAACCCCATCTCTACTAAAAGTACAAAAATTAGCTGAGTGGGTGTAATCTCAGCTATTCGGGAGGCTGAGGCAGGAGAATCACTTGAGGCCGGGGGGCAGAGGTTGCAGTGAGCTGAGACTGAGCCATTGCACTCTAGCCTGCACAACAAGACTGAAACTCCATCTCTAAATGAATAAATAGGCCAGGCACGGTGGCTCACGCCTGTAATCCCAGCACTTTGGGAGGCCGATGTGGGTGGATTGCCTGAGGTCAGGAGTTCAAGACCAGCCTAGCCCAACATGGTGAAACCCTGTCTCTACTAAAAATATAAAAATTGCCTGAGCATGGTGGGGCATGCCTGTAATCCCAGCTACTCGGGAGGCTGAGGCAGGAGAATCCCTCGAGCCTGGGAGGCGGAGGTTGCAGTGAGCCAACAATGCGCCACTGCACTCCAGCCTGAGTGAGAGAGAGAGACTCCATTTCAAAAAATTAATTAATTAATTAAATACAGTAACATAAAAAAAAGTAACAAGTACTCAAAATCCATCACTTCCTAATTATTTTTCACTCTTTTACTAATATCTATGTTCATGAAGTGATTTATATCTACTATATCTGTACAGAGAGGAACACTCTCTATTAGAACTCAAAGAATACTGAGGGGTGGACAACTGAAAGAGACACATGAAAAGCCTGATTTGGTTAGCTGCTAAATGCAGGTGGGACAAGTAATTAAACAGCCCTATTCCTGCAGAGAAGCCTGCAGCAATGAAGCGCTACTGTGCGTTGCCTCTCGACTCACTGATCAGTAACACCATTTTGGTAGCTTCGTATCTGCCATGGTGAGAGTATTTACACCACAGATATTGGTACATGCTACAAATTGGAGCTACCTTCCCACCCCCCCCCATCCCCACCTAGAAACTTACCAGCATACCACTGATCTATGATATAGTTTGGACCTGATATCCAGCATATATGTACAGGGTATAAACTATGTGCAAGGCATTGGGCTATGAGCTGGAAATATAGGATGAAGTCTTTGCCCTCCTAGAACTAACATCTAGCATGGCAGACAGATAATAAATAGGCAAAAAGATAAGTAGACAAAGCAAATACATAAATAAACAACCAATCAACAAGCAGCAGAATTATCACAGTTTTGGTAAGACAAGCAAAGAATATAAGGAAATGCATCCAAGGAATGTGTGACCATTGTGTGGAAAACAAGTAGTTGCTAATTGCATGTTAAGTGCTACAAGGAAGGAGTTGGGGTCATGACATCAGAGCCCCACTAATGGAGGCCATTTTGTAAAGTTGGTCAAAGCAGACTCCACATTGAAGGGGACACTTAAGGTGAGACTTGAGGGATAACGGTGAGTCAGCCCTACAAAAAAGCCTACTGGGGGATGGCTGTGGGAGGTGAGCAAAAAGGATAATTGCTAAATTTCTGGTTTGAGCAAATGAGTAAATGGTGGTAACAACTTCTGCATAGAAATAAGTGCCCAAATTAAAACAAAGATCCCACTGTACACACAGAGATCTTTGCTACTTACATAATAATATGCCCTCATACAAGATAAAAGGGTTAAGGCAAGAACTGGTTCCAATCCTCTCCCAGTCCACAGCTATTCATATGATGACCCCCATTCCCACCTCCATGGAATGGCTGGAGTCAGGATTCGCAGAGGCTCACCCATGTCATCCCGTGCCCTCCAGACACGGGCTGTGTCTTCTAGGCTATTCCCCCAGGTATCTGTAAACACCACATGCTCCCTAGAAAACTTAAATGGTGAACGAAACATGCTCTATCTTCAATTAGGCTGAACAAATAAACCAGAAATGATGCTTACGAAATCTGTCAATCGGAAGGATGCCTATCTAATATTAGTTCTGAATCTAAATCTGAGTACAGCTGGGTTTCTAAGATTTCATGTTACATTGCTGCAGGCTTCTCTGCGGGAGCAGGACTGTTTAATTACCTGTCCCAGCTGCATTTAGCAACTAAACACATCAAGCATTTCATCTGTCCCTTTTAGTTGTCCACCTCTTTCAGTATGCGGAGTTCTTAGCAGAAAGTGCTGAAATGACAGAGTGGGTGAAACAGATGATTGGTGCCTTCACACACACCGCATGTCATGCTTTTTGATGCATACTCAATGTGCTGTGTGAGGCGTTCTATTTAAGCTGACAAAGTTAAGGAGCAACAGGATTTTCATGATCCTGATATAAGTAAAGGATACAAGGAAATGCATTCAAGGGAAGTGTAGCCATTGTGTGGCCATTGTGTGCTTTACTGTCAGTGCAAAAATGAAGATCAAATGACATTAAGAAGGCTTAAGGCCTTCTACCCACAAGTAGCAAGATCTATCATGAAACAAACTACAGCCATTCATTCTGCTTGAAGCTTTACTTTTAGGATATTGAAACAGGACATCAAAATGCTTAAGTGGGAATACAAATGATATTGCTTCAGGGGGAAAAGAAACTTCTAGAAAGGAATGCTTCAAAAAGGTGTCAGTGGGATGGGGAAGGATTTTCCAAAAATGTTAAACTCGACAGAAAATAAAACAGAAAGAATCCATGATTGGTTCTTGTAACTCCCATACACAAAGTATTAAATAGCCATTTATGTTTAAAGATTAGGTCGTTACTAAATTTACCATAAATAAAAAACAAACTTTTCAAGAATGAGGCTACAAGTTTTAAAGTAATGGAAAACCACAAGCATGATGGCCTCCCTCAGAGGTTATACAAGACAATTGATCCATTAGAGCTTCATTTATGTTTGTTTTTCTCACCCCTCCAAAATTTTATTTTATTTTATTTTATTTTATTTTTTTGAGACAGAGTCTCGCTCTTGTTGCCCAGGCTGGAGTGCAATGGTGTGATCTCGGCTCACTGCAACCTCTGCCTCTTCAGTTCAAGTGATTCTGCCTTAACCTCCCCAGCAGCTGGGATTACAGGTACACACCACCATGCCCGGCTAATTTTTGTATTTTTAGTAGAGATGTGGTTTCATCATGTTGGTCAGGCTGGTCTCAAACCCCTGACATCAGGTGATCCACCCACCTCAGCCTCCCAAAGTGCTGGGATTACAGGCGTGAGCCACCGCTCCTGGTTCCCTCCAAAATTTTACTTCAGAATGTTCAAAACATGTGTAACAGCTACCCTGTTGTACAGTAGTAAATTGAAAGTTCTCTTCAGTCACCTAATACCAAGGTCAAACATCAGTTGCTATTTAGTATTTTAGATATAATTTATGTTTCCTGTCTGGCCCATGTGATATATCTGAATTTTTGATACTTGAACTAACACTTTGCACTTGGCTTTCTCCCCCTACCTATGTTCACGGTAGCACCTTCACCTGAAATACCCATTGTACTCATTTGTACTCCAAATCTATTCTTCAGAGTATAGTTCAAATGCCATCCTACCAATAAGCCTCCATCTGTCTTGAGGAAGTAATATCCTGTTAGAACACACATGAGGCATTTTAGCAATATCTGAATAATAATTCTCTATGGAGTGAGGCAAGAAGGGAATCAAAATTCCCTATAGGAACCTCACCCCAAACCTACAAAATCAGAGTATCAGCAAGGAGGAACTTAAAATAGGGCATGCGTATTTTGAAAAAGCTCCTCTCATGTTTCTGACATGCCACCTGCACTACTAGGTAACCACTGCTACTATAGTTATTTGATTCTGTGTGTTACGTTCTCCACTTAAAAAGAGAGCAGCAAAGTATAAAATTACATCCTTGAGAACTGATAACAGCATTGCTTCTATGGATAAGAGGACTGGGGTGGGAGAAAAAATTACCTTTTGCAGTACATATTTCTATACCTTTTAAATTGTATGTCTTGCCCATATATTATCTATTTAAAATTTAAAAGAAGAAAAAAGAATGATGTAAGCTTAGAAGCCAGATAACCCTTGATTTGTTTCCTTTTTTGAAACTTTTTAAATAAATTTATTTTTTAATAGTTCTGGAATGCTTCATGAATTTGTGCGTCATCGTTGTGCAGGGGCCATGCTAATCTTCTCTGTATAGTTCCAATTTTAGTATTTGTGCTGCCTAAGCAAGCACTCGATTTGTTTCCTAATTCCACCCCGTTACTAGCTGCATATGATCTTGGGCAAGTGACGTTACCTGCCTGACAGTCAAGTTTCCCATATTAAAAATGGGAAGGGGAAAATGCTTGCTGACCAATAAGGTTACTATTAGAAATATAGGAGAAAATATATTTAAGGCAAAGAACCGGCCCTGGTAACTGAACAGTAACATCCACTATAACTCTTGGAAAGCCCAGTACATCCCACTTGCCTTAAAAACTATATTTGTTCATTATACAGTGGTTGGGGAGAAACCATACTTTAATGTTCTCTGGGTCAGGACATATAACTCAAGAGAGAAATAAAGTGAAATTTGTCCATCTGTTTTGTCAAAACCAGAGAGCAGGACCTGGTGTTTTTGTTTCCCACACAAGCAATACTACTGATGCTCACTTCATATTACAATTGATGGCCAGCAGAAAGGTCACTAGAATGAGCTTAATGCTTCTCCCTCATAGAGCTGTGATTATCTTAATAGTAAGCACTTGCCAAGAAAGCCGTCCCTAAAAGTGCAAGTCTCCCTAGATGCGGGAAAACTGTTCTTGTGTCATGATTAACAGCTTCCTAGAAGCAGTGCAGCTAATGCTTAAGTCACTGTAAATAGCTTTCACCTCCCTCTTTCTCCACAACTCCACCCACCTCAGAAGAAAATCTTATCTGTTAACATTAGCCCATAATATATGAAGATGTTTCTTTTTTAAAAAATAGAGACAGGGTCTCCTCTCCCTCTGTTGACCAAGTTGGTCTCAAACTCCTGGCCTCGAGATCCTCCTGCCTCAGCCTCCCAAAGTGCTGGGATGATATGCATAAACCACCCCTCTCAGTCATATAGATGATTCTGGAATCATCCCTTCAAGATTGGTGGCCACGGCATGGGAACCATCTAAAAGCAGCTAGACCCATAGAAACATAATTGTTCTAATCAGAAAGCTAATGAGACAGGGGAAAACCTCCAGCCTGGACCTCAGATCATAGAAAAATCCCTGCTCAAAACTTCCCACTGGTGTTACCTGTCACTGAGGACAAAGTCCGTACATATCACCGTGGCTCCCAAGGGGCCCTTTAACACCTAGTCTTCCTCTCCAGCATCATTTAACAATATTCTGCTCTTCACTTAGTTTGACCCAGACCCTCTGAAACAAACAACTTCTATTCCCCCAACACGCAAGCCCTTTCCCACAGCAGAGCCACTGTACCTGCTGCTCCTCTTTTTCACATTCTTATCCTTCAAGCCTGAGCTCAGAAAAGCTTTCCCTGGCTCGCTCTAAAGTGTCCCCCACCCCAGTTACGCCCAATGTACTGTTTATTCATTTGCAGCACTTCTTACAATCTACAACTATCTTATCAAGTTATTTTTACTTGTCTATTACCATGCCCCATACAATTGCAGAATCTAAGCTCTATGAGAGCAAGGACCTTTTCCGTTTTGCTTCCCACAGATGGTAGCACAGTGTCTGGCATAGAGTAGGAGCTCAGTAAATAGTTCAAGAATGGATGAATGCACTCTAAGCTACAACCTGCCTCCGCTACGATCTAGTGGTATAATTTTGATCAAGTCATTCAACCTAGGCAACCTTTACTATCCTCTCATCTGTAAAATCGGTTTTGACTGGTTAGTTAAAATCTCCCTTACATACTGTAGGGGGAAATTGGTAGCTACTGAATTAAGATGCAAATCTCCAATTATAAGAGGATTTTTAAAAATCATAGCTGATCAAAATGAAGAAAAATTCTGTGGACATTTAATAACTAAAATTAATGTAGAAAAATGTAAAAATATATGATGTTACACAGAAACACTACACACCCCTTCTATCTCACATACACGCATGCACATGTGTATGCATGCACACACACACACACACTAAAGGCAGGTAATACTGACTGCAAATATATAAATATGTAGCTAACAACTAAATATGTAAAGAGAACAATGCAGCCAGGCACGGTGGCTCATGCCTGTAATCCCAGCACTTTGGGAGGCCAAGGTGGGTGGATCACCTGAGGTCAGGAGTTCAAGACCAGCCTGGCCAACATGGTGAAACCCCGTCTCTACAAAAATACAAAAATTAGCTGAGTGTGATAGCAGGTTCCTGTAATCCCAGCTACTTGGGAGGCTGAGGCTGAAACATTGCTTGAACCCAGGAGGCAGAGGTTGCAGTGAGCCGAGATGGTGCCATTGCACTCCAACCTGGCAACAGAGCAAGACTGCATCTCAAAAAAAAAAAAAAAGAAAAGGAACAGAATAATGTAATTTTGGGTGACTTTTTTTCTTCCAGTGAAGAAAATAGAGAAACAAGAAAAGCCACAAATTTTGCCACAACAAAATTTCAATTAATTAAATGTTTTTAAAAGCATATTAAAAGAAAGAGGCCTTTGAAAGTTCAGTCTAAAAGTGCTAGAGGCATATAACTGGGAAACAAAACTACTGTTTATTGGACAATTTCTTATATCTTGGCACTAAGCTATACTAAGGTATATGTGAAATATTATTTCTATTTAGTCTTCTACAACACAATTATTATTCTTCATATTATTTAGAGAAAAAATGAGGCCAGTTATTTACCTCCAAAAGCATTTCATCAAATGTTACTTTCTTAAGCCTTCCCTGACCAACCTATCTAAATTTGCAGACAAACCCCCACTCCTGAATTTCCTATGTTCCCTGCCTTAATACTCTCCATGGTACATATCACTTACATGGTACAACTTACTTATTTTTGGCCTCCTCCCATTAAAATATAAGTTCTACAGGACAGGAATTTTTCTTCCTGCTTTGTTCTCTTCTGGAACCCTAGCACCCAGTAGCAGACCTAGCACAGAGTACATATAATATATATTTGATGAATGAATGAACAGCCAAATGTACTAGTGAGTTTTTATAAGGTGGTTCTGAAAGTATGTTCAACTCAAAGCCCTTCTGCCCATTTATATCCAAGTTACCGAGTACAAATATATATATATGTTTATGTGTGTGTGTGTGTATATATATATGTACATTCCATAGAGGTTGATCAGGAAAGACGACACAGTAAGACTGGAGGCAGAGAACTAAGGAGTGAGAGTGAGAAAGAACATCTTCTGTCTAGAGAAAGAGAATCACACTGTTTAAAAATGTACACAAAGTGTGCTTTGTACCTTTTTTCCTTGCTGTCTTTTACTTATTATAAAACATTATAAAACATGATGATTCAGGGTCTTAGGCTTTAAATGTGGGAGAACAGACAAGTAAAGCTGAACCACGTGATAAACAGAGCCTGATCAGGGCAGGACTTCCCTACAAGGACATATCCTGAGTTCTAAAGCAATATGGCACAGGAGGCTGAAAAGCTAATCAGGAAACCTTGGAAAAGCAAAACAAGTATTTCAGCAACTGACACTATTAAGGAGAGAAGATTAGAGTTCAGGTTCCACCAGGATAACAGGACTGGTAAACACCCCAGGGTCTTTCGTGGATTACGCCGGAGGCTGTGTCTTTTTTTTTTTTTTAAGACAGAATCTCGCTCCATTGCCCAGGCTGGAGTGTAGTGGCACAATCTCGGCTCGCTGCGGCCTCCACCTCCCAGGTTCAAGCGATTCTCCTGCCTCAGCCTCCCGAGTAGCTGGGAATACACACACCCACCACCATGCCTGGCTAATTTTTATATTTGTAGGAGAGATGAGGTTTTACCATGTTGCCCAGGCTGGTCTTGTACTCCTGACCTCAGGTGATCTTCTTGCCTCGGCCTCCCAAAATGCTAGGATTACAGGCGTGAGCCACTGTGCCTGGCCAAGGCTGTGTCTTAAAAGTGAAGCAAATCAGAGGTAGTCTGAATCTTACCAGAACTGTACCTCTGCCCCTTCTCTAAGATGAGCACCCACCAGTACCACCACACACACACTCTCTCACTCTCTCTCTGTCTCTCTCTTCCCTCCCCTCCCTCTATCAACACATTAGCAGGCTAATGATATCATCTGAAGCCTTTTATAGTTGTCAGACATTTAATCAAATTTTGGCATGACAAGAGATATATCCAAACAAAAAGACAAAACATCAAATGACAGAAACAGATCCAAAGTTAATCCAGATATTGGAATTACTTAAAGTCTTTATAAGCTATGGGTAACATGCTGAAGAAATAGAGGAAAAGATGGAAAATACAGGAACAGATGAAAAATACAGATTTTTTTTTTTTTTTTGAGACAGAGTCTCGCTCTGTCACCCAGTCTGGAGTGCAGTGGCACAATCTCGGCTCACTGCAAGCTCCACCTCCCTGGTTCACACCATTCTCCTGCCTCAGCCTCCCAAGTAGCTGGGACTACAGACGCCTGGCTAATTTTTTGTATTTTTAGTAGAGACGGGGTTTCACTGTGTTAGCCAGGATGGTCTTGATCTCCCGACCTCGTGATCCACCCGCCTCGGCCTCCCAAAGTGCTGGGATTACAGGTGTCAGCCACTGTGCCCGCCCTAGATTTTTTTTTACGTCAGGAATTTAGCCGGAGGATTATAATCTAAAAAGAAATAGAATGAAAATTCCATACTAGATAAATAACTAAAATTAAACACTTAATAGATGGGCTTCAGCAGCCAATTAGGCACAGGAAATTTAGTAAACTGGAAGACAGTTAAACAGAAAATAAGAGTTTAGTGTAAATTAAAGAGCAATTTCATGCAACACTGATTTATATGATAATAAGAAAAATAATAAGAGCCTGGCCGGGCACAGTGGTTCACACCTGTAATCCCAGCACTTTAGGAGGCCAAGGCTTCACCTGAGGGCACAAGTTTGAGACCAGCTTGGCCAACATGATGAAACTCCATCTCTACTAAAAATAGAAAAAATTAGCCAGGCATGGTGGTGGGTGACTCTAATCCCAGCTACTTGGGAGGCTGCGGCAGGAGAATCGCTTGAACCTGGGAGGCAGAGGTTGCAGTGAGCCAAGATGATAAACTACAAGATGAGCCATATTGCTTTTTGTATTTTCCTCAGATTTAGTACATCTGAGGAAAGCTTGGTCAGTTGGCCGACACAGTCACAATGATGAAGTGACTCAAAATGCAGGTAAACTGGGAAGGGAAGAAAGATCGCACCATTGCACTCCAGCCTAGGCAACAAGAACGAAACTCCGTCTCAAAAAACAAGAGCCTACCATGTGCTTGCAACTATTCTAGGCATATTATAGTTAATACCTATATAAATTTATGAGGCAGGTACAATATTAAGCATAAATAGTTAATTCCTGTATAAATCTATGAGGCAGGTATTAATATTTCCTTTTTACATACAAAAAAACTGAGATATGGACTTTAGATCATTTTCTAAGATCACATAGCTATGAAATTCTGCATAAGTCAGAATTTGAACTGAGGTAATTTGGTTCTAGAATCCATGTAATCAGTACATTATAATGCAGTAATTAATAACAAATGAAGCTTGATGAGGTGTTTGCCTTTGAGACGGAGTTTCCCTCTTGTTGCCCAGGCTGGATGGAGTGCAATGGTGCAATCTCGGCTCACTGCAACATCTGCCTCCCGGGTTCAAGCGATACTCCTGCCTCAGCCTCCCGACTAGCTAGGATTACAGGCGCCCATTACCACGCCCGGCTAATTTTTTTGTATTTTTAGTAGAGACAGGGTTTCACTACGTTGTTTTTTTTGTTGTTTTTGTTTTTTTTTTTTTGAGACGGAGTCTCGCTCTGTTGCCCAGGCTGAAGTGCAGTGGCACCATTTTGACTCACCACAACCTCCGCCTCCTGGGTTCAGCGATTCTCCTGCCTCAGCCTACCATGTAGCTAGGACTACAGGTGCATGCCACCATGTCCAGTTAATTTTTGTATTTTTAGTAGAGACAGGGTTTCACTATGTTGGCCAGGCTGGTCTCAAACTCTGGACCTCGTGATCAGCCTCCCAAAGTGCTGGGATTATAGGCGTGAGCCACCGCGCCTGTCTTTGTATTTGTATTTCTTACTCTCATTTTGAATTAAACCCCCCTCAATATATTGAGATGGAATTAATATTTAGTCACTACTCTAATCTAATCTGACTTTGTAAATAGTTTAAAATTAAACTACAAGATAAGCCATATGCTTTTTGTATTTTCCTCAGATTTTGTACATCTGAGGAAAGCTTGGTCAGTTGGCTGACACAGTCATAACGATGAAGTGACTCAAGATGCAGGTAAACTGGGAAGAGAAGGAAGACTCTCCAGTGTCAGCCTTGCAAATTCAAACCTGGCCAGGTGCAGTGGCTCATGCCTGTAATCCCAGCACTCTGGGAAGCCAAGGCAGGTGTATTACCTGAAGTCAGGAGTTCGAGACCAGCCTGACCAACATGGTGAAACCCCATCTCTACTTAAAAAAGAAAAAAATTAGCCGGGGATGGTGGCATATGTATGTAGTCCCGGCTACTTGGAAGGCAGAGGCAGAAGAATCGCTTGAACCCAGGAGGCGGAGGTTGCAATGAGCTGAGATCATGCCACTGCACTCCAGGCTGGGTGACAGAGCAAGACTCCATTGCGAAAAAAAAAAGAAAGAAAAGAAAATTCAAACCTGTAAAATTATGGCACACATAGCATAAAATCATGGAAGATAAATATTGATTACAAATACTCAACCAAGAAGAAAATGGCAGCACTACCTGAAGACTTTTCAACTTCTTATGAAACCTGCATGGGACGCAGAAAATACATCTTTAGCTGGGCGCTATGGCTCACGCCTGTAATCCCAGCACTTTGGGAGGCCGAGGTGGGCGGATCACCTGAGGTCAGGAGTTGGAGACCAGCCTGACCAACAGGGAGAAACCCCATCTCTACTAAAATTACAAAATTAGCCAGGCGTGATGGTGCATGCCTGTAATCCTAGCTACTAGGGAAGCTGAGGCAGGAGAATCGCTTGAACCCAGGAGGCAGAGGTTGCGGTGAGCCAAGATCGCGCCACTGCACTCCAGCCTGGGCAACAAGGGTGAAACTTTGTCTCAAAAAAAAGAAAATACATTCTTAAAACTGCATGTGATAGAAGAGTTTAAGGTGGGCTCAGCACTTATATCCCGTGCAGAATTACAGTATGACTTCTGAAACCACTCCGACAAGAACATCTTTCCTTTCTTATCAATTGTTGAGGAAGCCAGCTATAAGACTTCTCTAAGTTTCAATTGCCCTGGCCTCTGCTTATCCAGAATGGGAATTTTTAGTGACAGGACACAAAAAATGCTGGAAAAAAAACTGTAGAAGTTGTCTTCTGGCACCTTGCCAATAGAAATAAAGCTTACCAAAAAGTTTTAAATTCAAGAACAACCACTGCCTACACTCAGAAGATAAACCACTTTTCTTTCCTTGAACATCTGAACCTGAAGCCTTTTTTAAAGCCTGTATTCCTGGGTCATGATCTTTAAGAAACATATATTAAAGGACTTCTCATAATATCTAAAAAGCTAACACACACTGCACAATGTTACTCTGCATACTACATCTAATGTGGGCAAAGGAGTCAAACCTAGGTTTTGGCTTCTGGACATTGACACAGGGATCCCATCTTCTTCCCAAGCATCATCTTTCATAACAGTGAGACCCATCACATTTCCAAGAAACATGCAAGACTGAATTCTGGAAGCTTTAGGTCACGGCACTAATTTAGTTTCTTCAGCAGGAATGTAAAGAAAGTTCTTCAAACTATGAAAAATGGACAGAGTTCAGTGGCTCCACCTGTAATCCCAACACTTTGGGAGGCAAACACAGGAGGATCACTTCAGCCTGTAAGTTTGAGACCAACCTGGACAACATAGTGAGACCCTATCTCTTAAAAAAAAAAAAAACTGTTAACTTTGTTATAAAAAATGCTTACCTTTGAATATTTCTGTAACTCAGCATCATCTGCAATCTGTGTGTCCAAAGTAGCAACCTAAATTTACAAAAAAAAATTTCCAGTATTTATAAAAACATAACTGTATTTCTTCCTACATTTTCTGAAAATATCTGTAAAACCTATATATTGATAACTCTATTTGACTTACATTCTAACACCTTTCTTAGATTTTTTAAATCTATAACACATAATGTGAAATTTCAGAGTATATTTGACTTTTTTTGTTGTTGTTCTCCACAACAATCTTTTTTCCTAAATTGCATAAATTGAACAGTAGGTGATGGGCAAATATATATACTATTTTTTTAATACCTAAATGGCATGCCAAATATGTTTTTATTTGGTTATAAAGAGGTTTATAGATTACTTGTATATCATCTCATATGGTTATGTCCTGCCTGGGTTTTTTTTTTTTTTTTTTAAGTTCTAGGGTACATGGGCACAACATGCAGGTTTATGTATACTTGTGCCATGTTGGTGTGTTGCACCCATCAACTCGTCAGCACCCATCAACTCGTCATTTACATCAGGTATAACTCCCAATGCCATCCCTCCCCCCTTCCCCCATACTATTTTTTAAAATCCATGATCCCTAAAATTTTAATATAATCCTCCATTATGCTAAATGCATAAAAATTTTACTCTTTTGACAAAATCAAGAATATGGCCATTTTACTTTCAAATCCAAGCCTCAAAACAAAATTTGCAAGGTCAGTAAAGTCAGATGTGTTTGGAAAAACTAAAGCATCTGACTTTCCACAACAAGCTCAAACCATTTCCCCGGGAGAAATAGCTGGCAAAGACACAAACAGAAAGACCTGGTCCCTGGTGGAAAGCTCATGGAATACTTAAAGCTTTTAATCCTGGCCTAAAACTATTCTAAGCTTCAATGGTGGACATCCACAGAAATGAATTCCTTGCAAGCAAAAGTATGTTACTGATGATTTGCATCTGTAACTTGTTAATAAAATATGATGCATCTGGCAGGAAGGGATAAGTTAAACAATGACCCAACTACAGCTTCTGAAAATACCGCATTTCAGATAAGCAGATTCTGGAAGAAAATGATATAAGAAATATTGGAGTACATGCATTCATTCACTCTCCATCATGCCTGGCTTCTTTCTGCCAACTATTCCTCGGTACAAGATGCTACAACTTTGAATGGATAGCTATCACTTTAAATTTCCAACTTCAAATTCTGTCTCCTCTTTATAATTTGTCTGTTATGACCTCACCATGGAATAAATAAATGAAATTTAAAAGTTTAGTTATAAGGAGAATAAAATTTTAACAGAAGGCTGGCAGTGGCTCATGTTTGTAATCCCAGAACTTTGGGAGGCCAAGGAGGGTGGATCACTTGAGCCCAGGAGTTCGAGACCACACTGGGCAACACAGTGAGACACCATCTCTAAAAAAAAAAATTGAAAAATTAGGTGAGCATGGTGGCTCATGCTTGCAGTCCCAGTCAGTCAGGAGGCTGAGGTGGGAGGATCGCTTGAGCCCAGGAAGTTGAAGCTGCAGTGAACTATGATTGTACCACTGCATTCCAGTCTGGGCAACAAAGCAAGAACCTGTCTCTCAAAAAATCATTTTTTGTTTTTTGGTTTTTTGTTTTTGTTTTTGAGGTGGAGGCTCCCTCTTTCGCCCAGCTGCAGTGCAGTGGCACAATCTCGGCTCACCACAACGTCCGCCTCCTGGGTTAAGCGATTCTCCTGCCTCAGCCTCCCGAGTAGCTGGGATTACAGGTGCCCACTATCACACCCAGCTAATTTTTGTATTTTGAGTAGATACAAGGTTTTGCCATGTTGGCCAGGCTGGTTTTAAACTCCCGATCTCGAGTGATCCACCCATCTCGGCCTCCCAAAGTGCTGGGATTACACATGTGAGCTACCCCACGTGGCCAAAAAAATGTTTTTTAACAAAAAAAGAGTCCGTCATAAAACTGGCCATTTGTAAATACTGGTACAGCAAATTCCTTTGAATATCAAACCACTAAGATAAGTAGGAAAGGCCATTTGCTAGGTAATAGCCTAATAACCATATTTGAAATCTATGAAGCAAAGAAACAGCAGCTCGGGAGAACTGACACACAGGCATAAAGTTACCAAGAGAAACTGTCAATTGTATTGACTCATCTTAATGACACTGAAAATTTTGTGACAACAGACAGTGGCTAGGTAATCTAAACCAAAATGATTTTTTAAATCTCCAACCAGCCAACAAGTACTAATAATAAACATATGTAAGAAAATGTGAATGAGAGTAGAAATTTAAAAGAATATTTTTTTTACTAATGCATTTAGTGAACACTGTAGAGGCTTGTCTAAGCACAACTTTCTGCCTTCATGTGGATTCATTTGGGGAAATGTAATCAATCCCTTACTCAATGAATCTAATAGCAGGAGAAAGGAAGTCTAATGGACCATTAGACTGGTACTATAAACTTATACCTAACCTAAATTACTTCCTGTTCTTCCAAATACATTTGATAATCATTCTTTCATTTTTCACATAAAACTGTAAGATTCTTTGTGAAACACAGGACTAATACCCACAGTCCTTTCAGTGTACAGTAAAACAAACAGATCATAAAAGCAATCATAAAAATGCCAGCAATTTTAAGCAGCTGATATAGGTTATAAATTTAAAGGCAAGCCCTCTCTCTCCTAACAGTTTTCTGTCTATTGTCGACTTAAATGGTTTCAACATGAACTGAGTGTCTGCTAATTTTCACTGAAGTTTGTGTGCAGTCCTTAATTATCCTTACAGCTTAAAATGCTAAAGATGGGGGAAAAAATCAACTGATTGATCCAATAGGGAAGAAAGGCAGGAAGGAAAAATAAAGGCAAGCTGGCTATTCTTTGACTCTCCCATTTCTTTGGACTGTAGTGTTAGAAACTTGATGTGAAATGAGACATGAGTGTTTTTTATTAGAGCATTTTAACATACCATTACTTCATAATCAGAACCCAATAGGTTTTCCCATCTGGATTTCAGCTCATTTTCTGGAGAGTCTGGGGCTTTTTCTGGATATTAAAAAAAGAGAGAGAGAGAGAGAAGGTTGAAACTACTGTGAGCCAAACACACTTAACTGCTAAATTCTTCAATAACAGTCCAGTTTCAGTAAGTAAAGGGGAAATGAATAAAAAGGAAAATGCATTAACTTAGGTCTACTAGGTAAAGTAAATCAGAGGTGACTTATAAAACTAACATAAAATGTAAAGACCAGCTGTGACCAAATTATGAAGGAGCTTTTGTTGTTAAGGGATATTTTAAAGGAAAGAGGACATGATGAGTTATACATGAAATTTAAATTATATACAGTTTATATGTAAACATCCTATAGTTTACAAGTAAAATGCATTTGGCTTTGCTTTATAATACATTAGGACATAGAAGGATTTAATTTAAATGTTAATCACTTCAAAGTAGTTCCATTCCAGCTGCCCACTAGAAGAGTAAAAACTTATCAAGTATCTTTACTATCAGCAGCACATATCAACACAATACAATCAGACTTTTCACATAGGTAGCTATAAAGGCTTGTCTGGTTTAATTCAGTTAAAGTTCCATGAGCTTTAATACAATAGAAACTTTGGTTTCACACTAGTCTTTTGTTGCTTGGTTATTAAGATATTTGTATCTTTATGACTTTCTTACTTGAGTGTAATACTGTCTGTGTTGCATAATTTTATAGAGCCAAAACAGATTTTAAGTGTCTTGCCTGTCCTCCACATGACTGTAGGCAGAAGCTCAGTGCATAGTGCAAAGCATGAATAATGTCTAACAGGCAAAAGTCAAAGTACTAAAACTGAAGTTACAACTTATACCCATAGCAGTAGCAGAAAATAAACAAACTTCTATGTTTTTTAACTTAAAGAAAAACTGTCTCAATATCGTCTTAAGATCAAACAAGTCACAGAACAGTTATGACAACTGATATAACCATCTGCCTAAAATCAAATGTAACTTGCAGTATCAGCTCTCTCAGTCTTCAGCATGGACAGCTTATCTTGGATAAGCATATAATGTTCAATTACATAATACAAATCATTAAGCGAAACAGGCTAACCTCAAAAATCAGCGACTAACACTAATGAACACTAAAGAACTTAAATTACTACATTTATAAAAGAACACCCGTGAAATAACTATATTAATTGCTATGCTAGATTACATTTAGGGGATAGCTAACCAAAGATCCTATTAAAAACAAAAAATCAAATTCATTTGGGCTCTGCACCTTTGTGCCTATTCCTGTTAGTATTTCCTTAAGAAATTACATTAAGAGTTCTAACATCTTGCCTTATAAATTTCTTCTAGGCAGTAATTTCTTATCTGGTAAACAAATCTGAACAAAATTTGCAATTTATCTGTTGAATTCTAAGCTTAAAAACATGGCTCTCATATGACAGTTAATATAAATGTACAAAATAATGTTGACATTTCACCAGCAATTCTTTTGACTATATTTTTACCTTTCAGTTGTACAACAAAAACACAATCATGTGTTTTAAACCACAGTACAAAGGCCTAAGTGCTAGAGAAAAGAGATACACTTTCAGCAGCTCAATAAATCCTAGGCTACACAAAATGATCAAAAAATGAATAACATGATGATCTGAAACAATTATTCCAAAGGCAAAAAGAGAGTTAACCTCACAGCAGTTAGTAGATTTTGGTTTTACTCTAAAGCTAAAATTACACATACGCAAGAAGAAAAAAAATGTAGTGAAGTTGATTCAAATAGCACACATAAAATATTTCTAAAACTGATACTTCCTGGTCAATTGTAGGTATACTCTTTAATTTTTGCAAATATAACTAAAAAACGGTATGTCATTTTTAAAATTTGTATTTCTTTCATTACAAATGAAGTTGATATGTCAGTGTTGTTATTAGCTTTTTGTATTCCTCTTTTGTGAACCATCTGTTCACTGTCTTTACCTGTTTTCATTTTAGCAAGTAGGACTTAATTTTAAATGGGAACATAGTATATAAGATGCCAAGACCGTCACACTGATGATGAAAATCTTGTAGTGCATGTTTTAGAGTTAAAGTCTCAAGTATCAAGAAGTAAAATAATTTCATTGTTTCTACTACTAACATTAAAAATTGAGTGCAAATTGTATAAAATTAGGCACTTTGATTAGTAAAAAAAAAATTGAATGTTTTATCATTTATTTTATTAAGCATGCCCAGTTATGCCAAGCTTAGTATATAATGTTTTCTAAACGTCAGGTAGCATTTAAAATAGAAAAGTATTGTTGGCCGGGCGCGGTGGCTCAAGCCTGTAATCCCAGCACTTTGGGAGGCCGAGACGGGCGGATCACGAGGTCAGAAGATCGAGACCATCCTGGCTAACACGGTGAAACCCCGTCTCTACTAAAAAATACAAAAAACTAGCCGGGCGAGGTGGCAGGTGCCTGTAGTCCCAGCTACTCGGGAGGCTGAGGCAGGAGAATGGCGTAAACCCGGAAGGCGGAGCTTGCAGTGAGCTGAGATCGCGCCACTGCACTCCAGCCTGGGCGACAGAGCAAGACTCCATCTCAAAAAAAAAAAAAAAAAAAAAACAGAAAAGTATTGTTATCCCTAGCGTTAGTGTAATGATGATATGAAAAGCTTTGTCTTGTCATTACAATAATAAAAAAAGGAACATTTATTATGGAAAAAATATTTCTAAAACTATATCGAATTTCAGAATGTACTCGATTTGCATCTGACTTTTTACTGAAAATCTGAGCTCAATTCAGATTTGCAAAGATAAACTGCAATCTACTTTAGTCAAAAAGAACAAGGTAAATTTCCAAATCATAAGCTATTCTTTCCTGACCTGAGACAAGATAAAGCCAAAAGCCAAAACTTCTCAGGAACATGGACGGTGTTAATTACTCAAGGAGTTTCATTTAGCTGGCGAGACTTTCCTGGGCACTTTTATGCAGGGAACTGTGTGCAACTGTTACTCAATGAACTTGGAGAGTACAGTCCACTATAATAGCTAAGGTATCAAAATACAAAGTAAAAGGACAAAGCTGCAAATCAATTTAAAAAAATTAAAGAATAAATGTATAACAGCTTGGCAATTCAATGCAACTTATAGAAATGTATACATTATTAATTTTATAATAAAACATGTATAATGAAAAAGAAACATGCTATATGTGTATAAACAGCAATAATCTATAGAATATAGACATATCAATGATAATATAAAAGCTAAGGTGGTTCCCCCCTATAATCTCAGCACTCTGGGGGGCCAAGGTGGGAGGATGGCTTCAGGTCAGGAGTTTGAAACCAGCCTGGACAACACAGTGAGACCCCATTTCTACAAAAATTAAAATAAAATTAAAAAATTAACATAAGTAACGAAAAATTAAACAAGAGCTTGGTCTCCAACTGTCACAACATTAAAATGTTGATATTGGCTGGGCACGGTGGCTCACACCTGTAATCCCAACACTTTGGGAGGCCCTGGCAGGCAGATCAGTTGAGGCCAGGAGTTCAAGACCAGCCTGGCCAATATGGTGAAACCCCATCTCTACTAAAAACACAAAAATTAGCCCGGTGTGGTGGCATGCACCTGTAATCCCAGCTACACTCGGGAGGCTGAGGCAGGAGAATCACTTGAACCCAGGAGGTGGAGGTTACAGTAAGCCATGCCACTGCACTCCAGCCTGGGCAACAAGAATGAAACTCCATCTCAGGGTCTGTCATGGGGTGGGGGGAGCGGGGAGAGAGAGCATTAGGAGAAATACCTAATGTAAATGACAAGTTAACGGGTACAGCACACCAACATGGCACATGTATACATATGTAACAAACCTGCACGTTGTGCACATGTACCCTAGAACTTAAAGTATAATAAAAAATAAAAGGAAAAAAAAACTCCATCTCAAAAAAAAGATGTTGATATTAACAATATCCTATTTTATATCTCCAAAATGCCTGTAAGATTTCTCACATTATATTAAATATAAAGAGAGAAAATGATTAACAAATGAAGAAGTCTGTTATTGCAAAGTGAATGCTTTGTGCCTACCCAATTTTTCTAAGGCTTGTATGTTGTCATTTTTTAAATTATCCATTCTTTCTTTAATTTCCTCCTGTTCACCATCCACATTAGTTTCAGTTTCCACTGCTCCAGTTAGAAAGAGAGCTGGTGGTTTGGGTGGTTCAACAACAGTTCCTAAAACAAAAAAATATATATTAAAAAAAATTTTTTTAAATGCTAACTTGAATTATTAGTTGTTGAGGACTATATTTAAGTGAGCATATTTTACTCCTGTTCTCCCATTTCACGACCTTATTAAATCTGAGATAACTTACACATATGATTCCTTAAACCCAAAATGCCATGTGTAATAGATAACCAATCAATTCCTTAAAAAATGAACTTGTTAATAGCATTGAAAAGAATAAGGAACTAAACAATGAGAAGAGAAAAGCAAGGTAAAGTCAATGACAAAGAAGGGGTTAGATGCTTTTCAATATATCCTTGGAAAAAAAAATGCTAAAGTCCTAAGCTCTTACTGTTCTGGTGGGCAGGAAGCAAGACCTGCAGAATAGCTGGACCAATTGCTATGGGCTCTCCTATGTTCTGGCATGACATCATCATGACGCTGACAAACAAGCCTATACAGGTAACCTTATTACTTAGAAGGGAGTTAGAAAGAATTCCCCTTGGTGTAGAGATTCCTCATTTTGCTAAATTGAGCTAAGTAAAATAATAGAGGAACTGGAAAGGAGCAGTGGCTCATGACTATAGTCCTAGTGCTTTGGGAGGTCAAGGTGGGAGGATCACATCAGGCCAGAAGTTTGAGACCAGCCAGGGCAACTTAGTGAGACCCAATCTCTACTCCCAAACAAAAAATCTTCTTTAAAAATTAGCCAGACATGGTGACGTGCACCTGTAGTCCTAGCTACTTGGGAGGCTGAGGTGGGAGGATTTTCTGAGCCCAGGAGTTTGAGGCTGCAGTGAGCTATGATTGCGTCACTATACTACAGCCTAGGTGACAGAGCAAGACCCTGTTTTTTAAAAAAAACATAGGAGTTACTCAAGTTTTCACTCTCAACCATAAGTTGCATAAGAGTGATTCCACATTGTGTTTTAAATAATTACACATCACTTATAAAGTATTCTTATAAAAAATGATAAAGGCCAGGCACGGTGGCTCACGCCTGTAATTCCAGCACTTTGGGAAGTCAAGGCAGGTGGATCACTTGAGGTCACATGTTCAAGACCAGCCTGGCCAACATGGTGAAACCCTATCTCTACTAAAACTACAAAAATTAGGCGGGCATGATGGCGCACACCTGTAATCCCAGCCACTGGGGAGGTTGAGACACAAGAATCAAGAATTGCTCATTCACAGATACTGGGTATCCCTACATTCAGTTGGTGTGGTAAACTGAAGCCAAGAGCTCTTTCAGAGCTATTAAACACCATTATAGGGAAGGATTCCAAGTGGCCAAATAGGAACAGCTCCAGTCTTCAGCTCCCAGGGTGAGTGACACAGAAGACAGGTGACTTCTGCATTTTCAACTGAGGTACTGGGTTCATCTCACTGGGACTGGTTGGACAGTGGGTGCAGCCCACGGAGTGTAAGCTGAAGGAAGGCGGGGCATCGCCTCACCCAGGAAGCACAGGGGTCAGGGAGTTCCCTTTCCTAGCCAAGGGAAGCCGTGACTGACACTACCTGGAAAATCAGGACACTCCTGCCGTAATACTGCACTTTTCCAACGGTCTTAGCAAATGGCACACCGGGAGATTAAATCCCATGCCTGGCTTGGCGGGTCCCACGCCCACAGAGCCTTGCTCACTGCTAGCACAGCAGTCTGAGATTGAACTGCAGGGTGGCAGCGAGGCTGCAGGAGAGACGTCCGCCATTGCTGAGTTTTGACTCAGCGACCGGGTAAACAAAGGTAAACAAAGCGACCGGGAAGCTCGAACTGGGTGGAGCCCACTGCAGCTCAACAAGGCCTGCCTGTCTCTATAGACTCCACCTCTGGGGGCAGGGCATAGCTGAACAAAACGCAGCGGAAACGTCTGCAGACTTAAAAGTCCCTGTATGACAGCTGTGAAGAGAGCAGTGGTTCTCCCAGCACGGAGTTTGAGATCTGAGAACAGAGAGACTGCCTCCTCAAGTGGGTCCCTGACTCCCGAGTAGCCTAACTGGGAGACATCTCCCAGTAGGGGCCAAGTGAAACCTCATACGGCTGGGTGCCCCTTGGAGACAAAGCTTCCAGAGGAAGGATTAGGCAGCAATATTTACTGTTCTGCAATATTTGCTGCTCTGCAGCCTCCACTGGTGATACCCAGGCAAACAGGGTCTGGAGTGGACGTCCAGAAAACTCCAGCAGACCTGCAGCTGAGGGTCCTGACTGTTAGAAGGAAAACTAACAATCGAAAGGAATAGCATCAACATAAACAAAAAGGATATCCACACCAAAACACCATCCGTAGGTCACCATCATCAAAGACCAAAGGGAGCTAAAACCATACAGATGGGGAAAAAACAGAGCCGAAAAGCTGAAAACTCTAAAACAGAGTGCGTCTTCTTCTTTCTCCAAAGGATCGCAGCTCTTTGCCAGCAATGGAACAAAGCTGGACGGAGAATGACTTTCACGAGCTGACAGGAGGAGGCTTCAGAAGATCGCAGAAGAAAGGTAATAACTTCTCCGAGTTAAAGGAGGACATTCGAACCCATCACAAGGAAGCTAAAAACCTTGAAAAAAGATTAGAAGAATGGCTAACTAGAATGAACAGTGTAGAGAAGACTTTAAATGACTTTAAATGAGCTGAAAACCTTGGCACGAGAACTACGTGACGAATGCACAAGCTTCAGTAGCCGATTTGATCAAATGGAAGAAAGGGTATCAATGATTGAAGATCACGTAAATGAAATGAAGCAAGAGAAATTTAGAGAAAAAAGAGTAAAAAGAAACAAACAAAGCCTCCAAGAAATATGGGACTATGTGAAAAGACCAAATCTACATCTGATTGGAGTACCTGAAAGTGACGGAGAGAATGGAACCAAGTTGGAAAACACTCTTCAGGATATTATCCAGGAGAACTTCCCCAACCTGGCAAGGCAGGCCAACATTCAAATTCAGGAAATACAGAGAATGCCACAAAGATACTCTTCAAGAAGAGCAACCACAAGACACATAATTGTCAGATTCACCAAAGTTGAAATGAAGGAAAAAATGTTAAGG
>NW_016806642.1:7719292-7750142 GCF_001698545.2 Rhinopithecus bieti
GGCAAAGGATATGAACAGACACTTCTCAAAAGAAGACATTTATGCAGCCAACAGACACATGAAAAAATGCTCATCACCACCAGCCATCAGAGAAATGCAAATCAAAACCACAATGAGATACCATCTCACACCAGTTAAAATGGCAATCATTAAAAAGAGGGGAAACAACAGGTGCTGGAGAGGATGTGGAGAAATAGGAACACTTTTACACTGTTGGTGGGAGTGTAAACTTGTTCAACCATTGTTGAAGACAGTGTGGCGATTCCTCAAGGACCTAGAACTAGAAATACCATTTGATCCAGCCATCCCATTACTGGGTATATACCCAAAGGATTATAAATCATGCTGCTTTAAAGACACATGCACATGTATATTTATTGTGGCACTATTCACAATAGCAGAGTTGGAACCAACCTAAATGTCCATCAATGATAGACTGGATTAAGAAAATGTGGCACATATACACCATGGAATACTATGCAGCCATAAAAAAGGATGGGTTCATGTCCTTTGCCGAGACATGGATGAAGCTGGAAACCATCATTCCGAGCAAACTATTGCAAAGACAGAAAACCAAACACCGCACGTTCTCACTCATAGGTGTGAACTGAACAATGAGAACACTTGGACACAGGGTGGGGAACGTCACACACCGGGGACTGTTGTAGGGTGGGAGGAGTGGAGAGGGGTAGCATCAGGAGAAATACCTAATATAAATGATGAGTTAATGGGTGCAGCACACTAACATGTCACATGTACACATATGTAACAAACCTGCACGTCGTGCACATGTACCCTAGAACTTAAAGTATAATTTAAAAAAATAAAAATTAAATTTAAAAAAAGCTTCTGCATAGCAAAATAAGTAGTCCACATAGTCAACACAGTAAACAGACAACCTACAGAATGGGAGAAAATATTTGCAAAGTATGTCTCCAATGAATGACTAATATTCAGGTTCTAGAAGGAACTCACACAACTCAATAAGAATAAAACAACTCCCCATTAAAAAGTGGGAAAAATACATGAACAGACATTTCTCAAAAGTAGATATATAAGTAGCCAACAAACTAACAATCCTGCAATTAAAACCACATTCAAACCACAATGAGATACCATCCCGTATCAGTCAGAACGGCCATTATTAAAAAGTCAAAAAATAACTGATATTGGCAAGGATGTGGAGAAAAGGGAACACTTACACACTGTTGGTGGGGATGTAAATTAGCACAACTTCTGTCCATGTGGAAAACAGTATGGAGATCTCTTAAAGAACTAAAAATAGCACAACCATTTGACCCAGTAACTCCACTACTTGGTATCTACTCAAAGGAAAAGAAATAGTTCTATCAAAAAGACTCAGGTACTAGTACGTTTATTTCAGCACTATTTGTAATACCAAAGTCATGAAAGCAATCTAAGTGTCCATCAACAGATGATAGGATACAGAAAATGTAGTATATACCAGGGACTACTATACAGCCATAAAAAGAATGAAATTATGTTCTGTTCTGTTTTGTTTTCAGCAACATGAATGGTGCTGGAGGCCATTATTCTAAGTGAAATAACTTGGAAACAGGAAATTAAACACTCCATGTTCTCACTTATAAGTAGAAGCTAAACAATGGGTACACACGGACTTGCAGAAGAAGATACTAAACATTGTGGATCCCAGGATGAAGGAGGCTGGTGGAGAGGGGGTGAGGGTTGAAAAATTACATATTTGGTATGATGTTCACTATTTGGGTGATGGGTATACTAGAAGCCCAAACCCCAACACTATGCATATATATCCATGTAATAAACCTACACATTTATCCCCTGAATCTATAAAAATAAAAAAATTGTTAAATTAAAAAAAAACATATTTATATAAATATTTATGTAAGCCATTTAAGGTCAATATGGCATTTGTGCCAGGCGGGGGGGTGGCTCACGCCTGTAATCCAAGCACTTTGGGAGGCCAAAGCAGGCAGATCACGAGGTCAGGAGTTTGAGAACAGCCTGGCCAACATAATGAAACCCTGTCTCTACTAAAAATAAAAAAATTAGCCAGGCGTGGTGGCGGGCAGCACCTGTAATTCCAACTACTCGGGAGGCTGAGGCAGGAGAATCACTTGAACACGGGAGGTGGAAGTTGCAGTAAGCCAAGATGGCGCCATTGCACTCCAGCCTGGGTGACAAGAATGAAACTTCATCTCGAAAATAAATAAATAGGCCGGTCGCGGTGGCTCAGGCCCGTAATCCCAGCATTTTAGGAGGCCGAGGCAGGCAAATCACGAGGTCAGGAGATCGAGGCCATCCTGGCTAACACAGTGAAACCCCGTCTCTACTAAAAAATACAAAGCATTAGCCAGGCATGGTGGTGGACGCCTGTAGTCCCAGCTACTCGGGAGGCTGAGGTAGGAGAATGGCGTGAACCCAGGAGGCAGAGCTTGCAGTGAGCCGAGATCGCACCACTGTACTCCAGCCTAGGCGGCAGGGCAAGACTCCGTCTCAAAAAATAAATAAAAATAAATAAATAATTAGTTAATTAAAAAATTAAATGGCATTTGTACAATTTGCACTATTTAGGCAATTTTTAATTTCATACATTGGATGCAGTTGGATCTGTCTTTCAGCAACAAAAGTTCTACTATCACATAAAAGAAGTTCCAACTGAAATACAAATCACTATTGGCTGAAAGCAAAGGCTTCCAGGTGTATTGCATCTTCAGAGGAATATTTCCAGAAGAAAAAAAATGATCTTCTGTCAAATTCTAATTGAAGTATTTCTTACTTCTTAGTTATATAGCTAGTCACGTTTTTGTTTTTGTTTTTTTCCTTTTAAGAGACAGGTCTGATTCTGTCACCCAGGCCAGCATGCAGTGGCAACTTTTTTGCTCACTGAAGCCTCAAACTCCTAGGTTCAAGTCATCCTCCTGCCTGAGTCTCCTGAGCAGCTGGGAATACAGGTGGGTGCCACCAGGCCCAGCTAATGTTTAATTTTTTGTACAGAAGGGGTCTCCCTATGTTGGCCAGGCTGGTCTTAAATTCCTGGCCTCAAGCGATTCTCCTGCCTCGGCCTCCAGAAGTGCTGGAATTACAAGCGTGAGCCACCAAGCATGGTTAGAATTACTGCACCCAGTAAGTCACTCATTCTAAATTGAATATGTGTTTCCATGATTATCAACTTTTGTTCATCTATACATTTATAAGTTGATAATTAAAAACTGACATGCGGCCGGGTGCGGTGGCTCAAGCCTGTAATCCCAGCACTTTGGGAGGCCGAGACGGGCGGATCACGAGGTCAGGAGATCGAGACCATCCTGCTAACATGGTGAAACCCCGTCTCTACTAAAATTACAAAAAACTAGCCGAGCGTGGTGGCGGGCGCCTGTAGTCCCAGCTACTCGGGAGGCTGAGGCAGGAGAATGGCGTAAACCCGGGAGGCGGAGCTTGCAGTGAGCTGAGATCCGGCCACTGCACTCCAGCCTGGGCGACAGAGCGAGACTCCGTCTCAAAAAAAAAAAAAAAAACTGACATGCAGCCGGGCACTGTGGTTCACACCTGTAATCCCAGTACTTTAGGAGGCCAAGGCAGGTGGATCACTTGAGCTCAGGAGTTTGAGACTAGCATGGGCAACCCAGGAAAGACCCCATCTCTACAAAATAAATAAATAAATAAATTATCTGGGTTTGGTGGTGCTTGCCTGTGGTCCCAGCTACTCAAGAGGCTGAGGTGGGAGGATAACTTGAGCCCAGGAAGTAAGGCTGCAGTGAGCCATGATCGTGCCACTGCACTCCAGCCTGGGCAACAAAGTGAGACCTGTCTTAAAAAAAAACAAAAGACAGATACGTGTTTTATTTTCTCTCAGTATACCTCAAAAAGTAAATCAAGAAGCAGACTAGAATAAAATATATTGTTAAAAGTAATAGGAAATCTGGCTGGGCGCGGTGGCTCACACCTGTAATTACAGCATGTTGGAAAACAAAGGCAGGCAGATCGCCTGAGGTCAGGGGTTTGAGACCAGCCTGATTAACATGGTGAAACCTCGTCTCTACTAAAAATACAAACAGAATTAGCTGTGTGTGGTGGCACATGCCTATAGTCCCAGCTACTTGGGAGGTGGAGGCATAAGAATCACTTGAACCCAGGAGGCAGAGGTTGTAGTGAGCCAAGATCATGCCACTGCACTCCAGCCTTTTTTTGAGGCAGTAATAGGAAACCTGAAGTCTGCAAAACGTCAAAGCATTAGACAAATGAGATTCCCCCAACAAAGGTGTCAACGCTTTATTATTCAAATATATGTAATCAATGAAATTTGAAAGCTTTTAGAAAAAATGATTTTCATCTCCATTTAGAGATGCTCTCAGAGCTTAGTGCATGTCAAGGTGCACATCCTACCATTCTGACTGACATAGTAAGCAAAGAAAACACTTCTTCGATGAACAAATGAGCTGACTCATTTCTCCATCAGTGCATTACACGAGGCGGGACAACATTTCCTGCTGAGACTCATGGAGCAACTTCCAAAATTGAACTGCTCTTCCAAATATAAACTACTTGAGGGATAGAGGGGTGGCAAATTAAATCACCTCTGGCTGAAAGTGGTTCAGGTGGAGAAGGAGATGAGGATGTCTTCCTTCGAACTAGGGTTAGGTGTACCACCTGCCCTGCATTTCGTAATACTTCAACAACATCTTGGTTGGCAAAACCCTGAATGTTCACGCCATCGACCTAAAACATCAAGAGAAACATTAAACAGAGGTTTCAAGTTAGCTACTATTTTTAGCTCTGGCAAAAATGAGGCAATTCCTTTCAGTCCAAAAATAAATTATTTAGGCCAGGTATGGTGGCTCGTGCCTGTAATCCCAGTACTTTGGTAGGCCAAGCTGGGTGGATCACCTGAGGTCAGGAGTTTGAGACCAGACTGGCCAACATGGCGAAACCCCATCTCTACTAAACATACAAACATTAGCCAGGTGTGGTGGCAGACACCTGTAGACCCAGCTACTCGGGAGGCTGACACAGGAGAATCGCTTGAACCTGGGAAGCAGTGGTTGGAGTGAGCCAAGATTGTGTCATTGCACTCCAGCCTGGGTGACAGAGCAAGACAAAGGAAGGAGGGAAGGAGAGAAGGAGGGAAGGAGGGAGGGAGGGAGGGGCGGAGGGGACGGAAGGGAGGTTTTTAAAAAGGGTACGGGAAGGGGAAAAAGGCAGGGAGGGAGCGGGAGGGAAGGAAGGAACGGAAGGGAAGGAAGGAAGGAAACAGCGAAAGGAAGGAGGAGGAAGGAAGGAAGGAAGGAGAAGGGGGGAAGTTGGGGAAGGCGGGAAGGGGGGAAGGGGGAAAAGGAGGAGGGGAAAAGGGGGAAGGGGGTGAAGGACGGGCAAGGGGAAAGGAGGGAAGGGAGGAAGGAGGGAAGGGGGAAGGAAGGAAAGAAAGAGGAAGGAGGGAAAGAAAGAGGAAGAAAAGAAAGAAAAAGAAAAGAAAAGTAAAGAAAAGAAAAGGTGTTGTAAAAAGAAAAGAAAAGACATTATTTAGACCTTAGGATGTATTCTTGAATAAGCGATGTAAAACTAGTAAAACATGCTTGGAGTAAACTTCCTCACATACTAGAAAGCAAATTCAAATTTGTCACTTAACTAATAGACTGAGAGTTATAAAGGACTTTAATCTCTGATGCAATTCAAAATTCAAAATGCCATAAAAGATGACCAGTTATTATACATAGCTCTCAAGATGTATTAATAGAAGTCATCCCTTTTTTTTTTTTTTTTTTTGAGGCGGAGTCTCACTCTGTCCCCCAGACTGGAGTGCAGTGGCCGGATCTCAGCTCACTGCAAGCTCCGCCTTTCGGGTTCACGCCATTCTCCTGCCTCAGCCTCCCGAGTAGCTGGGACTATAGGCGCTTGCCACCTCGCCCGGCTAGTTTTTTGTATTTTTTTTTTAGTAGAGACAGGGTTTCACCGGGTTAGCCAGGATGGTCTCGATCTCCTGCCCTTGTGATCCGCCCGCCTCGGCTTCCCAAAGTGCTGAGATTACAGGCTTGAGCCACCGCACCCAGCCAATTATTATCAAAACTGAAGAAGCCATCTAATACTTCATCCCTCTATTCATATCACCACATGATATTTTCAAGAAACACACTGATCTCCCTCCAATAGGTCTTCTAGTTTTCTGAAAAAGTGTGAGCAAGAATAGTATTCTTAATCTATGTCAAGCCCAATTCCTGAAGTCTATCTGGACCAATAGGCTTCCTCTCTCAATCTTCTTTGAGCTAGCTATAAGTATTTCAACTTTCCCCCATAAGGCTTTTAAAGCCAACAAGTCATGAAATGTGCTTTCTTAGATAGATTTGAAGGACAAGGACTCAAATCATACCACGCAGCATTTGTTTCTATGTTAAGCAATGTGTATGTATACATGTGTACAGACATTAATATAAGTATATATATAAATTGAACTAATTTCTACTAAATGGGGGAAAGGCCAGTTTTAATTGATAAAAGGTAATTATTATATTCTTAAATATGTAAAATACCTCAATTTTAGTTGTACTCATAATTATTAATAGGAAAACTACTTTCACAAAAGATAAAAGAGCTGGTTAATGGCCTATTAATTATAGATAAAATGGGTGAGTTTAAAGAACACAGTGTAGTACTCGCAGGGTATTCTAGAAGAATGCTAGAACATCTTTCAAACATATATGTATAGAAAAAATATATTTTTTTACCAATATGTTTAGTGAATCCTTTATTTACTGACAGTGAAAAAAAAGTTAATGTAGGAAGAAGAGTCCAAAATAAGAGATTTTACTGTACAACAAACTTAATTTTTTAAAAAACCTTATAAAACTATATTAAGCTATTCCCCCCTCACATGTATTATAATAATGATCAACCTTTTTTTCAACTAGAATCAAACCTAAAACAGAGGCTAATTACTTACGGCAACTATTTTGTCATTCACTTGAATGCGGCCATTGTGGTATGCAGCACTGCCAGGCATTATACTTTTCACATAAATCCCTGAAGCTTCCCCTTAAGGTGCACAGACATACAGAAAAAGGAAGAAAATTCTAATTAGGCCTTGATTGCAAAATTTGTATCAAGAGGTTAATTAGCTAACGGGGTTGACTGGAGGTTTGATAAATACTATTTTGAACACAAGCAGAGAAATTGATGGATTATTTCAAACTGTCACCATCTCAAGTGACCCGAATTTGAAATGATTTGACTGATGACTACTCTTCTGGAAAAATAATCAGTAATGGAACCCTGATGAAATGTACTCTAATTTAAGCTGGAATTCAGGAGAGCCCAGAGTAAGTCTGACTCTCTCTTAGTCTGTCTCTACTCTTATTACTGATGTGGCATAACACTTCATCATTTTTTTTACCATCACTATGACAAGAGTCTCCTAGGTCTTCCTGCCTATATTTAGATCACTGCTCATGTTAGCTTCACAGACACAGAAATAAGAAAACTACATATTATCTTTTTGTTTGTTTCCTTTTTGAGACGGAGTTTTGCTCTTGTTGCCCAGGCTGGAGTGCAATGGCACGATCACAGCTCACTGCAACCTCCACCTCCAGAGTTCAAGCGATTCTCCTGCCTCCTAAGTAGCTGGAATTACAGGCACCGACCACCACATCCAGATAATTTTCATATTTTTAGTAGAGATGGGGTTTCACCATGTTGGTCAGGCTGGTCTCGAATTCCTGACCTCAAGTGATCCATCCACCTAGGCCTCCCAAAGTGCTGGGATTACAGGTATGAGCTAGCATGCCTGGCCCAGAAAAGCACATATGGTCTTAACAACTACAAACAAAAATTAGTATGAGCTCAGCAACATGAAATAATCTTTATATATTATAAAATAAAACATTGAAACAGACAAATGGCTACAAAAATTTTTTTAATTTAAAATTTAAAACTTTAATTGTAAAGCATGCCTTCCCATGGGCAGAGACAGGAACGGAAACTGGAAAATAAAGCACAATAGATCTGCATGATTTTACATTTATATTTCCAAATAAACTCAAAACATTATTTGTAGGCCAGGTGTAGTTGTTCAGTTGTAATCCCAGCACTTTGGGAGGCTGAGGCGGGAGGATCACCTGAGCCCTGGACTTTGAGGCCAGCCTGGGTGACATAGTGGGATGTCATCTCTATAAAAAATTTTAAAATTAGCTAGGAGTGATGGTGTATTGCCTGTGATTCCAGCTACTCTGGAGGCTGAGGCATGAGGATCACCTGAGCCCAGAAGCTTAAGGCTTGTCTCTTAAAAAAAAAAAAAAAAAAAAAAAAAAAATTTCCGGGCACAGTGGCTCACACCTGTAATCCCAGCACTTTGGGAGGCTGAGACAGAGAGATCACTTGAGGTCAGGAGTTCAAGACCAGCCTGGCCAACATGGCGAAACCCTGTTTCTACGAAAGTACAAAAATTAGCTGGGCGTGATGGTGCACGTCTAATCCCAGCTACTTGGGAGGCTGAGGCAGGCAGGAGAATCGCTTGAACCCAGAAGGTGGAGGATGCAGTGAGCTGAGATCATGCCACTGTACTCCAGCCTGGGCAACAGAACAAGATTCTGTTTCAAAAAAAAAAAAACTGTATAAGAAAAAATAAACATAAATTGCTTCCCATTGCCAACAAAATAAAATATAAATTTCATAGAATCACAGTCAAGGCCTTCCATAATCTGCCCAAATTTATTTTTTGACTTCAATTTCCACTACAACTTTCCAAGAAAATAAGTCTGGACACACCAGACTCTTATTATTACTATCTTTTTTGAAACAAGGCCTGGCTCTGTTGCCCAGGTTGCAGGTTGGTGTGTAGTGGCACAATCACGGCTCACTGCAGCTTCTGCCTCCCCAGCTCAAGCGATCCTCCCACCTCAGTCTCCTGAGTAGCTGGAGCTACAATTTTTTTAATTTTTTATAGAGACAGGGTTTCACCATGTTGCCCAAGCTGGTCTTGAACTTCTGGGCTCAAATGAGCCGCCAGCCTCAGCCTCCCAAAGTGCTGGGATTACAGGCATGAACCACCAAGCCTGGTCCACAGCACACACTTGACATTTCCCCCAAAACAGCTAGCATTTTCATGATTTTACCTTTTCTCTAGCTTCTTTCTTCTGGTAAACTTTGACCTATCAAAACCCTTCTTCTTTTCCATTCATAGCTCAAAAGCTGCCTTCTTTGTGAATTCTCCATTTCCCTCTGACAAACTGAATATGTCATCTGCCATACCATGATAGTTTGCTTGTACAGTGGGCCCCGCATATCTGCAGATTTCACATCTGCAGAATGTGAACCGGGTCTGGTGGTGCGCACCTGTAGTCCCAGCTACTGGGGAGTCTGAGGCACAAGAGTCACCTGAACCTGGGAGGCAGAGGTTGCAGTGAGCCAAGATCACGCCACTGCACTACAGCTCTGGGTGACAGAGCAAGACTCCATCTCAGAAAAGGAAAAAAAAAAATGATAATAATAATTTTTAAAAAAGAACTAAGTGTTTCTTACACATTTGTCTCCCTGAACAGACTTTTCTTATTCATTTTCTACCCTCTCCAGAACTGCTCAAAATCCAATGAATAGAATACAGCAAAAACGATTTTCAAAGACCACTTTTTAAAAAGCATGTTGAGTTGTGTTTGGATTTACCTGCTCCCTGCCACCCCTAACTACCCAGTCCAAAAAACTTTTGAGGGTAAAGAAATAAAATGGGCCAGGCATGGTGGCTCACGCCTGTAATCCCAGCACTTTGGGAGGCCAAGGCAGGTGGATCATCTGAGGTCATGAGTTTGAGACCGCCCTGGCCAACATAGTGAAACCCTGTCTCTGCTAAAAATACAAAAATTATCTGGGCGTGGTGGTGCATGCCTGCAGTCCCAGCTACCCGAAGGCTGGGGTAGAAGAATCTCTTGAAACTGGGAGGTGAAGGGTGCAGTGAGCCAAGATTGCTCCACTGCACTCCAGCCTGGGCGACAGAGTGAGACTCTGTCTCAAAAAAAAAAAGAAGTAAAACATTAAAAAGATACTTTCCTTTCTTCAGTAATGTAAACATGAAATTTTCTCAATGTTCTACCAGTCATTCACTTTCACTTAGGAACAAAATCATAAGTTTAGGAACTAATGATTCCTCTAACCACACTTAACATACTAAAAACTACTCAAAGTGGTTTTTTGCAACATTATTATACAATCCACACTGAGCTCTTTTGAATGTCATTAAATTCTGAACCTAAATAAAGGTGGCACTTAGAATCTAAAGGTTTGAAAAAAGATATTTCATTAGGCTAAAATAGCACAAGGTGGTCTGACATGAATTTCATTCAGGACTTTGAATACATTAGCACTCTTAATCCTTCCACCTGCTGTAAGTATGCAAAATAACAATTTTTTTAAGGAAATGAACTCTGCAATCTTGCTATTAAAAAATACCAGAACATTTTATAACTCTGAATTTTCATATTATTAGCAAATATTTATGGAAAAGTTTATTTTTTTCTTACCCTAATAATTATCTTAAATTAAAGGAATAAATCTTATAGTGAAAGTTACCAAAGCTTTGCAGATAGGAGTTGAGAGAGTTTTATTCAGAGATACTTGAACTGTGTATTTATTCTCATAGTTTATTCCTTTTACATGAAAGGAAAATAGTTCTAATGAAAATGCTTGTTTTAACTTTTTTTTTAGTGATAAAACATAATAGTCACACTCTGGGAACATTTACAATATGAAACATATACAGTAACCAATTTACTTATCACAAATCTAATCTATCATAATATATTAACAATATTCATAATATAGCTATTTTACAAACAAGAGAAGGTACAATTCAAATATTATACACTGAGCTGGCCAACTATATTATTTTGTTAATGGATATCAAGCCAGCTATAAAACTACTGAGATAAAAATGTGACTCTGTAATCACTGAGAAGTGACTGGTTGCTAGCATAGATTCATGGTTTTATTGTTCAAGATTTAAATTAAAATCCTCAAGTATTTAATTTTATTATATAGAAACCTTAACATCCTTTACGATTATTTCCAAATATAAAATAGAAATGATTCATTTACCTGTATGAGATGTTCCAACATAGCCAACAATTCTAATTCCAAGACTCTGCCCATCTTTTTTCACGAGCTCAACATTGTAAGTTTCAAAAAGAGAACTGTCCTAAAAGGAAAAACCAAATTTAATTATATATGCTTAGTGGCATACCTGTGTGTACATAGTCAATCTGCGCAAGGTTTGTCAAGTGTTTTCTTAGCGCCTATGGTAGGCAGAATTTTAAGACGGTCCCATGACCTTCCATCCCTTATGCTACTCCTTATTGATGCCATATTACATGGCAAAATGGAGATTATCCAGGTGGGCCTAATCTCATCACTGGAGTCCTTTAAAGGCAGAGTTTTCTCCTGCTGGCAGTAGAAAGGGAAATGAAAAAGATCTGAATCATTAAGGACTCAACTTGTGGTTTGAAGACGGAGGAAGTCACGTGACAAGTAATGTGGGGGACCTTAAGGAGCCGAAAGAGGTCTCTGGCTGGCAGCCAACAAATAAAAGGGGACCTCAGTCCTACAGTTGCAAGGAACAAGATTCTGCCAACAATCTGAATGAGACTGGACGTGGACTATCCCCACGGCATCCAGAAAAGAGCTCAGCCAGGCCCACACCTTGATTTTGGCCTTCGTAAGAAGCTAAGCAGAGGCCAGGTACAGTGGCTCACACCTATAATACCAGCATTTTGGGAGGCCGAGGTGGGCAGATCACCGAGGTCAGGAGTTTGAGACCAGCCTGGCCAGCATGGTAAAACCCCGTCTCTACTAAAAATACAAAAATTAGCCAGGCGTGGTGGCACATGCCTGTAACCCCCACTGCTTCGGAGGCTGATACAGGAGGATCGCTTGAACCCAAGAGGCGGAGGCTGCAGTGAGCCGAGATTACACCACTGCACTCCAGGCTGGGCAACAGAGCAAGACTCTATCTCAAAAAAGAAAAAGAAAAAAAAGAAAAAGGAAAAAAAGAAGCTACAGCAGCTAAGCAGAGAGCCCAGCCAAGCCCACCCTGAATTCTGACCTACAGAACTGTGAACTAACAAAGGACATTGTTTTAAACCAGTAAATTTGTTATACAACAATAGAAAGCTAATATAACCACTTAGAAAAAAGTTAGGCTATATTTGTACCTGAAAGAACTACGAACATAAAGAAAAATTTAGAAACAAAACGTAAAACCAATTATTGTTCAGTAATATAAAAATATCGACCTAAAACTTATTTTATTTTCTTCTTTGTTGTTGGTTTTTTGTTTTTTTTTTCCAGAGACAGAATCTTGCTCTGTCACCCAAGCAGGAGTGCAATGCAGCAATCACAGCTTATTGCAACCTCAAACTCCTGGCCTCAAGCAATCCTACCCCTTCAGCCTTCCAGGTAGCTGGGACTACAGGTGTGAGTTACTGCATCTGACCCTAAAACTTATTTTCAATACTCGTCTTTTAAACTATTCTGTAAATGAGTAAGGTGTCTAAATACATAATACATTGCTTTTAATTCAAAACATTAACATGAGAAAGTAAATAATTGATTCGATCAAGTTTTCACTTATCACATATCCACATCTGTCTCTCACTACAAAGTAGAAGGCTCCAGGGAACTAGAGTAATAGAGAAAAAAGAAAATGTAACCACAATTTGGAGAAACTATTTTTTTTTTTGAGACAGAGTCTTACTCTGTCACCCAGGCTAGAGTGCAGTGGCAGGATCTCGGCTCACTGCAACTTCCACCTCCCGGGTTCAAGTGATTCTCCTGCCTCAGTCTCCTAAGTAGCTGGGATTACAAGCGTGTGCCACCACTCCTGGCTAATCTTTGTATTTTTAGTAGAGTTGGGTTTCACCATGTTGGCCAGGCTGGTCTCGAACTCCTGGCCTCATGTGATCCACCCGCCTTAGTCTCCCAAAGTGCTGGAATTACAGGCGTGAGCCACCGAGCCCAGCTGGAGAAACTTTTTAAAGGTTCTGATATTTCAAATAGAAAACTTCCACTCATACAGTTCCAAGTAGAGAAAGGCAACAACTTCCCAGAATACACAGAATGACATCTCAGGTGATGATAATCAGTGGCCTTCCACCCTTTTCCCACCATAATCATTTCTCTTTCCTTTTGTTTTTGTTTGTTTCTTTCTTTTTTTTAACAGAGTCTTGTCCTATTGCCCAGGCTGGAGTGCAGTGACGCAATCTCAGCTCACTGCAACCTCTGCCTCCTCAGTTGAAGTGACTCAGCTGGAGAATCCGGGACTACAGGTGTGCACCACATCTGGCTAATTTTTGTATTTTTAGTAGAGATTGGGTTTTGCCATGTTGGCCAGGCTGGTCTTGAACTCCTGACCTCAGGTGATGCACCCACCTTGGACTCCCAAAGTGCTGGGATTAGAGGCATGAGCCACCGCGTCCGGCCCATTTCTCTTTTCTTTCCTCTTCCTCCTGGACCCCCCCTTTAACACCTATTTCTGGCCAGTCATGGTGGCTCACGCCTGTAATCCCAGCACTTTGGGAGGCCAAGGTGGGCAGATCACCTGAGGTCGGAAGTTCAAGACCAGCCTGACCAACATGGAGAAACTCCATCTCTACTAAAAATACAAAATTAGCCAGGCGTGGTGGTGCATGCCTGTAATCCCAGCTACTTGGGAGGCTGAGGCAGGAGAATCGCTTGAACCTGGGAGGTGGAGGTTGTGGTGAGCCGAGATCATGCCACTGCACTCCAGCCTGGGCAATAAGAGCGAAACTCCATCTCAAAAACAAAACAAAACAAACAAACAAACAAAAAACCCATTTCTTTGCTTTTACTTTATTATGTCTTCACTAAAAGCCTGTGTTGAGATAGTGGGAAGGAGCTTGGAATGGACCAGAAAGATGTAAATTCAAATTCCAGTTTTGCAACTTACTCCCTATAAAGTCTTTAACATGATGTTTGACTTTATTTTCCTCATCTATTAAATGTACAATAAGGACTATCTGGCAGAATTACTGTGAAGACTTCAGATGACCTGAACAATTCCAGGTGTTTGAGAATTAAAAATAACTATTATTATTACATAACTAAAATAATTAGTATAATAAATATTATTATTGATATCCATTCCCTTTAGCCAGCCTGTGGCTACCAGTGATAATTGTCACACATCAGCCAGTGTTAACAGTTTTCTCTCCACCACCTGGATGTCTCCTCACCAGCCCAGTGAAATAGACAAGGCAAGTATCATTATTCTTCAATTTATAAATAAGTCACTGATGCTAAGGGAGGTTGAATGACTTAACCCTGAGAAACAGCAAAATAGAAAACCAACATATCTAATGTCTCCAAATGAGTCTTTTTATTTTCCTGTTTCACTGGTGAGTGCGCAACTCACACCAATGTGGTGCTTCAAGTTGAAAGAATTTCTTATCTTACAGTGTGTCACACCCAGGCTTTGGTTTAAGATGAAAGAATGATATGTATAACTCACAGAACCAGGGCCCTTGCTGGCTACAGTAGGCAGGGCAACAGGTAAGGCTGCAGGGGCAGGAGGGGTGATTGAAATGTCACCAGCTGGATCTCTAGCAACCAGCATCCTGACTGAATTCCCACAGTTCCTTAGAACTTGTGCAACTTGCTCGCTGGTCATTCCCTGCACGTTTGTGCCACCAATCTTCAAGATGTGGTCCCCTGTCTGGAGTCTTCCATCCTTCAATCCAAGAAAAAGACAAAATTATTTCAAGAAATCAATGCTCTAACTTCACTAGTTAGTAACAGTTCATCAGATTTTTGGCTCTGGCAAAATGGCTGACAAAGAAGCCACCTAAAATGCTGAATAAAATGGAGTACTGTTAATAACTCGCTGAAATGGCGAGAGTAAAGGAATTTCACGTAGAACACAAAGGAAAGGCTCAAAATGAGAAAAGTAACCAGTAATATAAAAAAGGCTTTGCTTGAGGGTATAAGCTCATGCCTAATGGCCTAGAGTTGGGTGTTAATGGCCATGTGTGCAAGGAAAAGGACAGAAAGGCCAGAACCTCAAGAAGGAAAGGTCAGAACAGAAGCCTCCAGCATAAAGCTGGGAACTTGAAAACCAACATCCTCAGTGACATGTTTGAGGAATAGAAAGATGCCAGTGCGGCTACAAGAAAATGAGGAAAAAAAAGAGTAATCTAAGAGATGGGAGAGTTCACGGAGTCAGACAGTATAGGACATCTTCTTTGCATGATTGGGAAGAGAAGGCATTGAGTAGGATTTTGAAACAGAGGAGTGACATTACCTGACTGACTTTAACAACAGAATTCAAGCTTCTGTGCTTAAAATAAACTACAGAAGAGGAAACGAGAGAAGCAAAAATACGAGTTGGGAGGCCTTAGCAATAATCCACAATAGCTTGGGTGTGGTTCACAGTTGGGGTGTTCAGAAGTGAGATTCCAGATAGATAGATAGATAGAGAGAGAGAGAGAGAGAGAGAGAGAGAGAGATAGTTTTTTGTTTTGTTTTTTTTTTAATCAGAATCTCGCGCTCTGTCACCCAGCCTGGAGGGCAATGGCGCAATCTCAGCTCACTGCAACCTCCGTCTCTGGGGTTCAAGGGATTCTCCTGCCTCAGCCTCCTGAATAGCTGGGATTACAGGTGCGCACCACCACGCTCAGCTAATTTTTGTATTTTTAGTAGAGACGGGGTTTCACCATGTCATGCTGGTCTCAAACTCCTGACCTCATGATCCACCCACCTCAGCCTCTCAAAGTGCTTGGATTACAGGCGTGAGCCACCATGCCTGGCCAAGATATATTTTTAATAAACTGTCAATAGGATCTGCAGATAGCTTCTATATGGGCTATGAGGCAGGAAAAGGGTCAAAACTCCCAAGTTTTTAGCCTGAGCAACTGGAAAGATAGAGTTGCCATGAACTGAGATGAAGACTACAGAGGGACAGATGGGTGAGGTGGAAATCAGGAGTTCAGTTTCAGAACTGTTGTCTTAGATACCTATTAGACATTCAAGTGGAGGTAACAGGTATACAGCCAGATACACAAATCTGAAGTTCAGTAGAGAAATCCAGACTACGCATTTAAATTTGGGAGTTGGGGAGAGGTTAAAAAAAAAAAAAACCTTGTGGGTCATCAGCACATAGGAGGTATTTAAAGTCATGATTCTGCCAGCATAGTGGCTCACACCTGTAATCCCAGCACTTTGGGAGGCCAAGGTAGGTGGATCACTTGAGGCCAAGAGTTCGAGACCAGCCTGGCCAACATGGAGAAACCCCGTCTCTACTAAAAATACAAAAATTAGCCAGGTGTGATGGCACACACCTATAATCTCAACTACTCGGGAGGCTGAGGCATGCGAATCGCTTGAACCTGGGATGCGGAGGTTGCAGTGAGCCAAGATCACGTCACTGCACTCCAGCTTAGGCGACCCAGAGCTAGACTCTTATCTCATAAAAAATAAAAATAAAATAAATAAATAAAGTCAAGATTCCAGATGAGTTTAAAGAAAAGATACATAATGTTATATTTCTTAAGCTAGGTGGTATGTATTATACACTGGTAATTATTGTTTTGTTTTGTTGAGATGGAGTCCCACTCTGTTGCCCAAGTTGGTCTTGCAAATAATTATTGTTTAATTATCATTTAGAACGTGCACAGATATTATATACATTCTTTTACATGTATATTTCATACACAGAAGGTAAATAATTTATCAAAATGAGTATCTGTTCAAAATGTTCATTTCCCTTCTTCGATAAATTTTGAAACAGCTAATTTTACAAAATTTTCCTAAATTTGTTTAGTCAGAAACTTTGAATTCACCCTACTTATCTTAATTATAGCACATTAAAGATACCACAATGTTAACACAGCTAGCTTTATTTAAACTTATACATGCAGAGCACCTTACAGGTTCAAAATCACTTTCATGTACCATCTCACTTAGAGAAGGACAACTATCAAATGAGAAAACTGAGATACAAAAAGTTTGACTGACTTGACCAAGGTCACAAAGCTGATAAAAAGGTTGAACCAAAGCTGAATCCAAGTTGCTCACTAAGACTACTCTCATCCAGTTATTTGCCTTATACTTCAATATCTCCAGAGTAACATTACTGTAGCAAGTCAATCTCCTACACGCAAAGGCTGCTAGTAGATAGTAAATGTACTGCTTTCCTATTCTCCAAGAAACTGCCTATAACTCTCAAAAAGTTTGAATGAAATGAAGATGAAAAATAGATATTCTGCAACATGGAGAGAAAGCTTGAGAACAGAGCAATGACTATTGGGTTAATCCGGTTCTAAGCTTCAAACTCCTAGTTCCAGGTGGCACCACCTGCAAGCTAAAGATGAGATTCTGAAGGTAGAAGTTTTTCTAAAACACCTTTAGACTGAAACGTCTATTCTCCATCCTTCCTTTTCGCCAATTTTACAGGAACCTAAATGAAGGAATGCTTTAGATTGAAATAATGCGTACAAAGCTCTGTGCTTTGTTGTAAATGCTGCAGAAGCCACTAGAAGGGACTGGAAGTGAAGAGAAGTGGTGCAGCAGAAATGCAATTTAATTCAGAAACATCTGGAAAGACTTAGAAAATGGAAACAGATGCAAGGAGGATATTGTTATGAAAAAAGGAATGAAGAATTGCTGGATTTCTACTTTAATAGTGATAATTTGATATTCTGTTTTCATCCATGCAACAGACTTGAAACAAAATAAGCAACTACTTAAGAGAAAGTCAGTGGTCCTGATGAAAAATAAAGGTAAAGTTGCCTCTGTAAATCAAACTATTCTTCAACAGAATTATGCCTTGATCAAAAATTTAAAAAAAAAATGTCTAATAAGTGTTTTCATCCTTGGCTTGGCCAGAGAAGGACATTTTATCATAAAGTATATTTTTAGTCACTTCCTAGGCATTAGTTTTCTTCTATTTTACCTCAACTCTTAATTTAAAATGATGTCGATAATTTGCATCTGTCACTGAAAGTCAAACATTTTCTTCCTGCAGAAAAGCAGGTGTTCTAAAGAATTCATAAGCACAAAAATAGTCATTAGATTGACAGAAAGTCACCAAAATGACAGCTACCTTGTCTAAGTCCAGCAGCCCCAGTCTGCATTTTATTGATATTTTCTGATCAACATTCTCCTTCCATAACCTGTCTTCTGTGTGAGGAAACAAAAAGTCCCTTTTGTTCTTTAACAGAAATCGTCAATCAATGAAAACCAACGAATAGCTGTGCCAAGATTCAAGTACACAGCGTGCTACTCAAACATTCACATATAAAAGTTTTATTAATCCATAGATTCTTTCAAAAGAGAAAAAAATTATGCATATTGGCGAAGATAGTGTAAAAGGCAGAAAAATTAAAATAGCTGATGCAACAGGGGTATCACACACTTACAGTGAATGTACACCAGTAATCCCAGCACTTTGGGAGGCCGAGGCTGGCACATCACCTGAGGTCAAGAGTTTTGTTTTGTTTTGTTTTGTTTTGTTTGAGACGGAGTCTCACTCTGTCGCCAGACCAGCCTGGCCAACATAGTGAAACCCCATATCTACTAAAAACACAAAAATTAGCTGGGAGTGGTGGTGAGCACCTCTGATCCCAGCTACATGGGAGGCTGAGGCACAAGACTTGAACCTGGGAGGTGGAGGATGCAGTGAGCCAAAATCACACCACTGCACTCCAGCCTGAGCAACAGAGAAAGACACTGTCTCAAAAAAACAAAAAAAAAAAGCAGCAACTTTAGGCTAAAAAAAAAAACCCACATTACTTTGCATTTTAACTTCTCTGATATGCTGTTGTGTATGATAATTTAAAAAAATTTTTAAAACCTATAGTAATTCAGACCTGAGCTACAAAAGAAGAAATCAAATTTGTTTCTTCAAAAACTAAAAAATGAGTCCAGGTACCCATGGCTCACACCTGTAATCCCAACACTTTGGCGACTTGCGCTTGAAGTCAGGTGAGGTGGAAGCTGCAGTGAGCTAGGATCACCACCACTCGCAGCCATAGCCAATGACAGACGCAAGACTCTGTCTCTATTTAGGAAAAAAAAAAAAAAGGTACCAAATACTTCCACAACTGAGAAAATGAAATAATAACTATGTTTGATTCCAGGCCAATTTTATTATTGGTCTTCAATCAAAAGGCAACATGTCATTGATAGAAAAGCGTAACTTTATAAAACAAAATAAACATTTTTTCCCTAAAGGAATTAAAGAAACTATCCTATCCTACTCAAATTCCCAGAGCACTCATTAACTGATTTTTAAAGATAAAGAAAACATCTGTTTATAGAATCACTCAAAGCAAAATTGCTTGGGACTAACCAACCATTTAGTGACCTCAAGCTGGGCCTTCTTTACTCTACACTGAAAAGTCTGTCAAAGTCCATCCACATCCACCCTCAAACCCTTGCTTGGTTCCATTCCTTCGTAGTATTAGGTTACTGGCTAGTCAATAGACTCATATTTTAACTGCTTCATACCAAAATGTCAATAATGTATGACAACCTTTAAATAGGCTGTGTTCTGAAGACAACGAGGTATCCCAGTACACCTGATTGCCCTAGAACTTCCTCAGATCACATGAAATAGGTTTCTGCACTTCAAGGGTTTTACACCTGCCCATTATCAATGTCACACAAAACAAAACAAAAGTACCTCCCAAAAGATGTTTAACTCTTGCTACAACTGATAGAATGTTCTCAAGGTGAGTGTTTCAAGCACTGTGAATTTTGGAGAGGCTCTGAGGCTTACAGAGAGATAGGCCTTTTAGCTACCCTTTTAATATCATATAATTTCCCTATCCATGGAATTGGCCCGATTATATTAACTGATTGGACATTGTAACTAGATCTCAATAATGTTTCTTAAAAGATTTCTATAAATCAATCAATTTTTTTACATAAATAAATGCTATTTTCTACTTCATTTCTTTTACATCATTAGTGGCAGGACACAACAGAAAGACAAGTAAGGGCTTTGGAGTCAGATGCACCCAAGTTCAAATCCTAGCTCTACTTTGGTCAAGTTGTATGGCCAAAGGTCAGTTGTTTATCTTACCTAAGTCTCAGATCCTTCTTAAGCAAAATGAGAATAAATTTGTCTCTCATTGGGTTATAAGCATTTTGGGAACTAAGAGGCATTGTGCTAAGCATGTTACATTGATTAACACTGAATTTTCACACAGACTTTTATTTAAGGCAAGCAAAATTATCTCCTGCCAAAAAATAAAAAGCATTAACTTTCCTTGGAAAGGCCTTCTTACAAGGTGAGCCCTTGGCTAACACCTGGGAGCTTAGATTCTGTGAGGGGTCTCACCATTCCCTGGTAAAAATGGCTCAAGGTGCCTAAAGTGTGAACACCTGCATTCTTCTGCAAGTCTAGGTCTTCAGTATATGCTACACAGTGTGTGCCTCTGTGACCAGCATCCAGTAATAACCCTATGTTTTGGCAGAGTCTCTGATGGGCTTCCATGGCAGACGTTTCAGATGTGTGGTCACAATTGACCACTGGAAGATTTAAGTGTGTCCTATATGACTCCACAGGGAGAAGACTCGTGGAAGCTTGTGCCTGGTTTCCTCCAGGCTCTACCTTATGCAAGCTTTTCCATGTTGATTTTGCTTTGTATTCTTCACTGTAATAAATATAGCTGTGGGTACAACTGCATGCTGAGTTCTGTGAATCCTCCTAGCAAGTCATCAAATCTGGTGTCTTGGGGACCATTTTAGAAACATGGAATTAAGCCAAGGGTGAGAGGTGGATCCAGAATTCAAGCCTTCATCTGTCTGATTCTAAAGCTCACACACTATAATCCTATGCTCTTTCCTTTCAGAGGCTAATTTGGATGTAGGTGTGTTGAGACGAATTTCTCCAAAGGTAGATAATAGGGAGGGTGTATACCATGTCTTGTGCCACAGCCTAGAGCCTGAGGGTGCTGCAGCTTAAGTCATTTCATGAGTTACAGCAAGCATAACATTGACTGGTAATAAGCAACAAATGAGGCCAGGCTGAGGAAGGAGATAAATTGGTTATAGCAAGAAGGCTGAAGAGATTTTATCTGCCATCAGCTGACATGAGAAGAAAGGAGAAGTGAATACTGCTCTGTCCCCTATGACTAGGCCTTACCATATGCCCTAGAAGAGACAATAGCTCTGTTGTTCCTAGAGCTGGCTACTCCCTGTTGATAGATGTGAACAACTGTGCACAGGTGTATATCAGGAAAAGGAAAACACTAGGATTAACTTTGGATAAATTCTAACGACAAAGCTCAGACTTCAGAATCAAACAGATATGGGCTCAATCCTGACTCTGTGGCTCACCTAGCTGCTGTAACCTTGGGCAATTTCTTAATGGTTTCCATATCTACAATTTGGGAATAAAACTTCTAAGAGTGTTTTGAAGGTTACATGAGAATAATGTACATTAAGCAGATAACAATGTCTGGCATAAGTACTTGCTTCTCATTGAGCTCTTATGACCCTATGACAAGCATACCCTCTACCTCCTCTTTGATGATCTGAAATAGTGACGATCCCTTCCAGTAAAGGGCGAAAATCAGACTTGGGCTTTTTCCAACAATGCCTCAATGGGATTAATCTGGGAAACTCTGCACATCTTACTCTTGTGAAAATTCATAAAGCATGTTAGCATTTTAAAAGCTAAGAAAATTCTTACAGTAAAGAAACCTATCGGACTTTGTTTAAATTTACTTGACCCTTTGTTTTGCACAATAACCACTCCACTTTGCATTTCGGGAAAAAAAATGCCACTCCAACAAAAAAACCTATTAAAATTTCTAAGGCAGAGGCAGGAGGAGGGAGGGAATACAAAGAAAGGCATCCCAAATTTTTCTGCAATATTTTATTCTTTCTAGGTTATAAAAAAATTTTTTAAAGAATCCTTAAAGAATATTGTGTTGTGCCACAGATGTGTGTGGTTTCTGTTTGTTTGTTTGTTTGTTTTGAGACAGTCTTCCCCTATCACCCAGGCTGGAGTGCAGTGGCATGATCTTGGCTCACTGCAACCTCTGCCTCCAAGGTTCAAGCAATTCTCGTGCCTCAGCCTCCTAAGTAGCTGGGATTACAGGCATGCACCTCCGCACCCGGCTAATTTTTTTGTATTTTTAGTAGAGACAGTGTTTCACCATGTTGGCCAGGCTGGTCCCAAACTCCTGACCTCAAGTGATCCGCCCGGCTCAGCCTCCCAAAGTGTTGGGATTACAGGCATGAGCCACCACACCCAGGCACAGATGTGTTTTAAAGGTTTATAAAATGAACATTCTCAAACATTCTGGTCTCAGGACTTGCTACAATTTGGATGGTTGTCCCCCCAAACCTCATGTTGAAATCTCATCCCCACTGGTAGAGGTGAGGCCCAGTGGGAGGTGTTTGGGTCATGGGAGTGAATCCCTCATGAATGGCTTGGTGCAGTGAGTTCTTGCTCTGAGTTCTCTGCAGTGAGTTTACTCAGTGCAGTGAATTCTCACTCCGATTGTTAAAAAGAGAGTTGCCCCCCTCCTCCGTCTCTCCGCCCCAGCTTCCTCGCTGCCCACGTGATCTCTGCACACACTGGCTCTCCATCTTCCACCATGGAAGCAGCCTGAGGCTTTCCCCAGATGCCCAATTTTCCAGCCAGCAGAACTATAAGCTAAATAAACCTCTTTTATTTTAAATTACCTATCCTCAGATATTTCCTTATAGCAACACTAAATGGATAAAGACAGAACTCCTTTACACTCTTAAAAATTATTAAGGATGGAGGGATAGGAATTACAAAGTAGTACAGGAATCGGCTGGGAGTAATGAATACGCTCATTACCTTGATTGTGGTAATGGATAACAGTTAAATTATATGTGTCATCTTGGCTCGGCTGTGGTGCTGACTGTTTTGGTCATCACTAATCTAGATGTTGCTGCAAAGGTACTTTGTAAATGTGATTAGCATATACAAACAATTGACTTTAAGTAAAGGAAGATTACCCTCAATGATGTAGGTGAGTCTCATCCAATCAGCTGAAGAATTCACAAACAAAAACTGAGATTTCCTAGAGAAGAAATTCTGCCTCAAGAATGTAACAGAGCTTCCTGAGACATTCTGCTGGCCTGCCCTATAGATCTCAAACACAAGACTACAACATCAACTCTTGTCTGGGTTTCCAGCCTCCTTGCCTTCCCTACAAATTTTGGACTTGCCAGCCCCCACCATGGCATGAGCCAATTTTTAAAAATAATCTCTTTTTTAAAATAATCACACACATATCCTATTGGTTCTGTTTCTCTGGAGAAATCTGGTAAAGATGAATTCACAAACGTATACACATGCAAAAATTGGTACTGAGGAATTTTTTAATATGTAATATTTAATGTTAATTTTTATCAATATTTATGTATATTGTGTATATATTTTTAAAAGAGCTATATTTTCCAAAACAAAAAATATTGGCCAGGCGTGGTGGCTCACACCTGTAATCCTAGCACTTTGGGAGGCTGAGGCGGGTGGATCACGAGGTCAGGAGTTCGAGACCAGCCTGGCCAACATAGTGAAAACCCATCTCTACTAAAAATGCAAAAATTAGCCAGGCATGGTTGCACACACCTGTAGTTCCAGCTATTCGGGAGCCTGAGGTAGGAGAATCACTTGAACCTGGGAGGCAGAGGTTCTGGTGAGCCAAGATTGCACCACTGCACTCTAGCCTGGGCTGAACAGAGCAAGACTCCATCTCAAAATATATATATATATATATAATATATATATTTATTATATATTAAATTATATAGTATATATATTAAATTAAATTAAAAATATTAAACAGTCCCACTCTTGCCTATATATATATATATATATATATATATGTGTGTGTGTGTGTCCTATATGACTCCACAGGGAGAGGACTCATGGAAGCTTGTGCTTGGTTTCCTCCAGTCTCCACCTTACGCAACCTTTTCCACGTTGATTTTGCTTTGTATTCTTCACTGTAATAAATATAGCTATGGGTACAACTGTATGCTGAGTTCTGTGAATCCTCCTAGCAAGTCATCAAATCTTACATAGATAGATAGATAGATAGATAGATAGATAGATAGATAGATAGATAGATGAGTGGGACTGTTTAATATTTTTACAAATCTCTTTAATATCTGGCTTAAAAGAAAACAGCTGGACTCATTTGCTTCTGCATTCAATGTGTTACAATATATCGTTTTGGATGAAGTATATGAAGTATATGAAGAATATCTGCCCTCAATCAGATATATAGTTGGAAAGGGGACGGATATTATAATAGTCCTTTCAGCCTATTCTTTGATAACACACCAAAACTTGGCAAGTGGTGGTTTCTTATACAGTTACAATGTAGAATCTGGAACTATATCAACAAACTTTCAGACACTATTGAAATCGACTGATCTATCTTGATTTTCGAGAGGATCATTTAGCTACATATTACTTTGTCATATCACATACTGGTCTTCACAAAATATTGAGGCTGAATATGGTGGCTCATACCTACAATCCCAGCACTTTGGAAGGCCTAAGCGGGAGGATCACTTCAGGCCAGGAGTTCAAGACCAGCCCGGGAAACAAAGTGAGACTGTCTCTACAAAAAATAAAAATAAGGCCAGGCAGGTGCAATGGCTCACACCTGTAATTCCAGCACCTTGGGAGGGCAAGGCAGGAGGATTGCTTGAGCTCTGGAATTTGAAATCAGCCTGGGCAACATAGTGAAACCCCGTCTCTACAAAAAAACACAAAAATTAGCCAGGCATGGTGGCCTGTGTCTGTAGTCCCAGCTACTCCAGAAGCTGAGGTGGGGGATCACTTGAGCCCCAGAGAGAGGCTGCAGTCAGCCGAGATCGCACCACTGCAGTCCAGCCTGGGTGACAGAGTGAGACCCTGTCTCAAAAAAATAAAAATAAAAATAAATTAGCCTAGCTTGGTGGTACAGGCCTGTAATACCAGCTACTCAGGAGACTGAGGTAGGAGGACTGCTTGAGCCTGGGAGGTCGAGGCTGCAGTAAGATAGGATCATGTCAGTGCACTCTAGCCTAGGCAACAGAGCAAGACTCTGCTCAAAAAAAAAAAAAAAGAGGAGAAGAAAAGAAAATACCAATTCACAGTTATGCAGACCTTCCAAGTACTGACATATTTCATCATATAATATCAAGACAATCATATTGATTAATATCAATCAACAATCTAATCAGAAATGCCTTTACTTTTCTTTTCTTTTTATTTTTTTTCTTCAGACAGGGTCATACTCTGTCGCCCAGGCTGGATGGAGTTCATTGCCACAATCTCAGCTCAAAGCAGCCTCCACCTCCTCCCACCTCAGCCTCCCAAGTAGCACCATGCCCAGCTAACTTTCGTGTCTTTTATAGAGACAGGTTTTTGCCACATTGCCAAGGCTGGTATCGAACTCCTGGGCTCAAGAGATCCTCCCACCTTGGCCTCCCAAAGTGCTGGGATTACAGGCATGAACCACCACGCCCAGCCTTAGAAAGCTTTTAAATATTAGGGAAATGTCAAGCTCATGGTAAAATACAAATTTTCCAAAATTCTACTTTTTGCTTAAGCTCAAATTTTATTGTTGCTAACAGTGTCAGTTGTTTTCCTTAAAATAACAGGTTCACATCATCCATTCTCAAGAAAACATCTTCCAAATACCCAAGTCTGGATAAACATAATTTTCTGCAGTTATTTTATAAAATAAAATGCTGTTCCACATAAAAAAGTAGCAGATTCACCTCGCAAATGACTTTCCTTAAGACAACCATCATACTTCAGTACATAGCAAGAATGCTACATAATACTTCCCATTTTGACAATATTCAAAAGACACGCACTAAATGGTCAAAATTTACTAAAATTAATCATTTTACTGCATCATAAAAAAACTTCAATTGAAACGGCATTTTTTTCTTTTTTGTTGCAAGCACATGGCAGAAAAGAATGAAATGATTACTATAATAGTTTGTGGCCACTGCCTTGTTTTGCACCAAGGCACCAGCAGTTTTAGCCTGCAGCTGCTTTTGTATCATCAGTACAAATGTTAACAGGGTGAAAGGGATAATAACGTCGTGGTATTACTGTAAAAGCTGTTTGGATCTCATAGACCACCTGCAAGGCTCTCAGAGCCCTCCAGAGGCCCACAACCAAACTTTGACAACTGCTGTTCTAAATAAATACTCTTAGGTGCTGAAATGATGAGAGGAACATCAACGGCTCCACAAGCTGCATAAGGTGAAGCAATCGTGATCAGAAATGAAGAGCCAAGGAACTTGCCTTGAAGCTGCATTTGCATGGCAAGCTCATTTTTACTTACGTATGTCTATTAGAAGGAATAAATTTATATGTAACTGGGCAATAATCAGTGAAATTTTACATATCATTCTGATTATGGGAATAACTAAAGTTATTTCTGATTTATCATGGCTATTCTATATAATATGGGCTTATTATTAAATGGCTTCAGAGTCAAATTTCTAAACTAATTTCTAAAAACTAAATGTAGTAATTAACATTTCTTCAATATAAAATTAAGCAGAAACAGTTGCCAGTTTTTTTAATAGCCCACTTTCAGTTTAAGCACTGCTAAACAATGAAAGGTAGTCATTTAACTTATAAGGCCATAAATTTTAATTCAAGTGAAATTTACCATGTATGATATTGGGACAAACGTTTATAATCACTATTATCTTCTGATTTTAACATTTAGGCCATTGAAAGACACATTAGAGGAAAATAATACAGATGTTCAAAATGCAATATTCATTAACAACGCTTTTCAATTAAAAAAAAATTGTCCTCTGATGGAATCATGAAGCATGTCAATTATAAGCAAAACAAACCCCAAAAATGTTGATTTAGGAACTGTTTAAAATAAGACAGCATGTATACTAATAATACTTACAGAATAAACCATTTTTAAGCTATACTTAAATTCTAGTTATTAAGTCATATATCCTGGTAACTCATGTTATAAAATTACATTTCAATTCATACAACTTAAATTTTATAAAACCAAAATGATAACAAGGAAGGTTGACTTACTCGATCTGCTAATCCTCCAGGAACTATAGTCCTCACAACCACGCCACTTGTTTTTCCTCCAACTATACCAAAACCTAGTCCGGAGCCATCATTAATGAGCTCAACCTCTTCAACATGGCCCCAACAAACCTACAAATTAATGGCACGTAAGAGTCACAGGATCAGTAATACTCACAGATTCTTAGCTTTCTAATACAATCATTACCAAAGTAACATTGCAACAAACTGAACATTCATACAATTAATCAAGGCAATGTTCTACAGGCTAAGACATACAGATGGAGATAATCAGATGGTCCCTGACCATAGGGATCTTATAATCCAGTAGAGAGAAAGTAAAACACAAATAATTAAAATACAAGGCAGAATATTGGATCATAAGGCACTAGCCCTAAGAGCACAGGAAACATTCCTCACTCCTCACTCTACACTGGATATCCAGCACAGTGCCCAGCACATAGTAGGGACCAGTAAATACATGTCTGCTTCAAAGAGAATCACAAAATATTATAAAGACTTTTTACAGGAAAGGAAGAACATGAAGTCAAAACCAATGAAGAATTACAGAAAACTTCAAGGAAAAGGGGCATTTAAGTTGCACTACAAAGGAAGACATTCAAGCAAAAAGAAAATATAAGGGCAAAGCTAGGCCAGATAACACAATGGATGAAAGATACGGTCAAAGGGTTGGATTTAACTGGGTAATCAAGTGGAAATAGTTAAAGGTTTTAGAAGATAAATGACAGAACCAAAGAAGTGGTTTAAGAAAATTCATCTTGCAGCAATGAGAAGAATCTAAAATGGTAGTAGGACACAAAGTGGAGAGACTAATTCAGGAGACTCTTATGAGGGAGAGGAAAGGTAGGCCCCACTGAAGATATTAGCAATAGGACTATACAAATCAGACTAAAAGACATAAGCATTTCCCCTCTGACTAGCAGGTTTCTATGAGAAATGGGCATTACTTCACATAATCCAACTGCAGAACAACATCCTCCCTCTCAAGATCATTAGGGCATACTCATTACTTAGTCTTTCTTTCTTTCTTTTCTTTCCTTTCTTTTCTTTCTTTTCTTCTTTCTTTCCTTCCTTCCTACCTTCCTTCCTTCCTTCTTTCTCTCTCTCTCTCTCCCCTCCCTCCCTCCCTCCCTCCGTCCGTCTCTCTCTCTCTCTCTCTCTCTCTCTCTCTCTCTCTCTCTCTCTCTCTTTCTTTCTTTCTTTTTGTTAGAGAAAAGGTCTCACTCTGTTACCCAGGTTAGAGTGCAATGCATGATGAGAGCTCATGTCAGCCTCAAACTCCTGGGATCATCCATCCTCTAACCTCAGCCTCCCAAATAGCTGGGACTACAGGCATGTACCACTATGCCTAGCTAATTTTGTAATCTTTGGTCGAGGTGGGATGTTTTTGTTTTTTGTTTTTTGGAGACAGAGCCTTACTCTGTCACCCAGGCAGGAGTGCAGTGGCATAATCTCAGCTCACTGCAACCTCTACCTGCCAGATTCAAGCAATTCTCCTGCCTCAGTCTCCCGACTAGCTGGGATTACAAGCATGTGCCACCACACTCGGCTAATTTTTATATTTTTAGTAGAGACAGGGTTTCACCATGTGGACCAGGCTGGTCTCAAACTCCTGACCTCAGGTGATCCGCCCACCTTGGCCTCCCAAAGTGCTGGGATTACAGGCTTGAGTCACTGTGCCTGGCCATAGTGGTGGGGTTTGACTATGTTCCTCAGGCTGGTCTCAAACTCCTGGTCTCAAGTGACCCTCCTACCTAGGCCTCCCAGAGTTCTGGGATTACAGGTGTGAACCATCATACCCATCCAGTTTTTCTATTATACTAAATTGCAAAGTTACTATGCAGTCTTTTTTTTTTTTTTTTTTTTGAGACGGAGTCTTGCTCTGTCGCCCAGGCTGGAGTGCAGTGGCCGGATCTCAGCTCACTGCAAGCTCTGCCTCCCAGGTTCACGCCATTCTCCTGCCTCAGCCTCCCGAGTAGCTGGGACTACAGGCGCCCGCCACCTTGCCCGGCTAGTTTTTTTGTATTTTTTAGTAGAGACGGGGTTTCACCATGTTAGCCAGTATGGTCTCGATCTCCTGACCTCGTGATCCGCCCATCTCGGCCTCCCAAAGTGCTGGGATTACAGGCTTGAGCCACCACGCCCGGCAACTATGCAGTCTTAAATAAAAAGCATTATTGGAGGGCTGGGTACAGTGACTAAAGCCTGTAATCCCAGCACTTTGGAAAGCCGAGGTGGGCAGATCACGAGGTCAGGAATTTGAGACAAGCCTGGCCAACATGGTGAGACCCCATCTCTACTAAAAGTATGAAAAAGTTAGCCGGGTATGTTGGCACGTGCCTGTAACCCAGCTACTAAGGAAGCTGAGGCAGGAGAATCACTTGAACCGGGGAGGTAGAGGTTGCAGTGAGCCAAGATCACACCACTGCACTCCAGCTTGGGTGACAAAGCAAGAATCCATCTCAAAAAAAAACAAAGCAATATTGAGATTAATAAATTCATGTCTAGAACATCTACTATCTGGGAAACAAGAAAGTTTGCTAAAATAATATGCCTGACTTAATATTAGCTGATAGCAGCCAATATTCACAGAACATGTATGCAGCACTAGGCACAGTGCTTAGTGCTTCACATGCCTTCTCATTCAGCCTAACAACATCTCTGAGAACTAGACATCATACCTTCAAAGGAAGGCATGAGGTACAGGAATCTGCCTGGTATGACACCACTAGGATATGGGAGAAATGGACTTGAATGCATCCAAGCCTGACTCCAAAGCCCTTGTTCTTTATACGTTAAACAATTCCCCACTTTATTCACTGTATTTATTATGTAAATTCTGCTGTATAAATATTGCTGATTACAATAGAGAAAATTCCTATACATTAATTTTTGTTGTGACCTTGTATTGTACTGAGACAGTCTTATTTTTTCTTTTGTCCCAATGAATAAAAATTAAATAAATCAGCTAGCACTTAGTGTTATAAGAAAATAAGATTTATTAGCTTGCATTCTGACAATGCAAGCCAAAATCTGTAAAACGTTAAAAAGCAAGTTCAAGGGTTCCCAAAAGAGACATATACTTTTATTCTTTAAAATTGTTCCATATGTGTCTTTACATGAAAAAAGCCTGCTATAATTTTGCAATATCAATAATCTGGTCATAAATCCCCTCATAAGTTTCAAAATTTTATTTTCAAATAAATAATCAAATCTTACTTTAAACACTCAACAGTAAATCTCTAATAGAAACTCTCAATTAATTGGCTACATCACCAAGGAACACAAGACTCTCCATCACTAAATAAATTACACCTAATACTTCAATTTGGCCTCCATATTAAATAATAATCTTCAACAAAGAGACTCACAGGACATTGAAAAGAGAAAAAAAAACCTTCATGAAACATCTTGTTTAAACATATTAATGCTGCACTCAGAGATATGATCATCTTTTTTAACTATGAAAAGTAAAATGGGCCAGGCACAGTGGCTCACACCTGTAATCCTAGCACTTTGAGAGGCCGAGGCAGGTGGATCACCCGAGGGCAGGAGTTCAAGACCAGCCTGGCCAACACGATGAAACCCCATCTCTACTAAAAATACAAAAAAAAAAAAAAATGAGAGTGATGGTGGGCACCTGTTGTCTCAGCTACTCGGGAGGCTGAGGCAGGAGAATCACTTGAATCCAGGAGGCGGAGGTTGCAGTGAGCCAACATCTGGCCACTGCACTATAGCCTGGGCAACTAGAGAGAAACTCCATCTCAAAAAAAA
>NW_016806642.1:7750377-7757225 GCF_001698545.2 Rhinopithecus bieti
AAAAAAAAAAAAAAAAAAAAAGAAAAAGAAAAGAAAAACGACACCTTCTAATGTCTTTACACTTCTTACAATCAATGGCATTATTCAAAATTAAGTATTTTTTCAAATTTGCAACTCACTGTTTCAGGCAGAGTTGTATCAGTTAGGCTGCTAGAAGTACTGCTTTTTGTGTGGATTGGTTCCCTGGCCACAATCAGTTGCAAAGATCCAGTGGTTTGTTGTAATAATGCAATTGCTTGCTGATGGGAAATGTTCTGATCCAATGGTATGTGATTAACGGCCAATATTTGATCATTTTCCTTTAATCTTTGATCCCTTAATCATGTAAGAAAAGAAATTTTTGTTTTAAGTGACCTAATAAACTGATTTTAAAATCTATTATTCAAGTTAAGCAGTCTGTTGCCTATGGTACTACTTCACTTAGTACATTTATCAAATAATTATTTAATTATATAACAGAGCTCTTCAGAGTGTTTTTCACAGAAGTTATTAACTAATTACCTAATTTGGTAGTGCATCCTTAAACACATGGACACATTTTAAAAGCCATCTGCCTAGAAAAATAAACAAAAACAATCTATAGGACCCCATCGCCAAAGTTGTGCAAGTATGGACACTGTCTCCATTACTGCATAAAACCAAACCTCCTGAACCCCTTCCAATCTGATCTCTACCCATACCACACTGGGGTAACGATATTTTCAACTACATCAATAACCTCCTCTCACCCCATCTTCACTGTCTACTTGTCCAACATTTATCAATGGAGGCCAAACCCTCCTTGAAAATTCATAGAGATTACTTCCAAATTTATACCTGAGCATGGTCTCACTCTTATTTGCCCAGGCTGGAGTGCAATGGCACAATCGCAGCTCACTGCAGCCTCAGCCTCCCAGGCTCGGGTGATTCTCCCACCTCAGTCTCACGAGTAGCTGAGACTACAGGTGTATACTACCACGCCCAGCTAATTTTTGTATTTTTTGTAGAGATGGCGTTTTGCCATGTTGCCCAGGCTTCTCTTGAACTCCCGAAGTGCTGGGATTACAGCCATGAGCCACTGAGCTCAGCCAATCTGAGCCCTTGTAATCTCTCCCAAGCACCAATCTCCCAACTGCTAACCAGGGTAAGAAGATTCTTTTTAAAAGAAATTAGCAAAATCTCTAAAAAAAAAAATAGTATTTACTGAGCACTTATCATGAGTCAGGTACCATGTTGAGTGCTTTACATGCATTATCTCACATAATCCTCACAATTTCCTTTTAAAGTACTTAGTAAATTTTACATATTAAGGAATTGAAGTCTAGACAAGCCTAGCATCCTATCAAGAGTCAGATTCTGAAGCACAGTCTTTAACTTCTTATGCTAAAGTGCATCCTAAAGATAGCCTAGGACTTACTCTGTCCTGGTTTACTGTATTTGATTTTATTATCTCCCAAATACCACTGATACTCTTCCTCTGTTTACCCATTCTCACCACAATTCTTGAAGAAACGCTGCATTAGATGTCAGAATAAAGATGCAAAGTCATGGAAACTTATTAAGTTTGAAATCTGAGTTGGGGAGACTAGAATTAATCCCCCATGAATGGAGAATGTGAATTCAAAAATGTATTATCGACTAAGAATTTTATAATAATATACTGCCATTGTTGCTATTATTCTAACACGTGCATTGGAATAGCATACTTATTAAATGAATAATAAACCAAACACTGGAAATCAAACAGAGACAAAATAAAAGGCTTGCAAATACCCCTTAAAACATAAAAGCAAATACAACATGGAAGATAACATAGACTTGAGAGGCCTCTTAATTGACAATAAGCATAATAAATCAGGCAGAGTGACATGACCACCAAAATGTTGTTATAATCTTAAGAATAATAAACAATATAATATGCAGAATGAGAACTTCAATATTCCTATCCTACTGATCAGTCCATAGCTAAAATATCATGTTCAACGGTAAGAGAGGGAAATAGTGTACTAGCTTTGCAGTCAGACAGTCTTGGAATCACAACATGGCTTCAGCATTAACAGCCCTGTGCCTATAGGTTGACCACTGAATCTCTGAATCTCAGCTTTCTCATCAATAGAACGGAATGATGATACCTATATAGTGGAACTGCTGCCATGGGGTACAGGAGGATATTCACAAAAGGCCTGACAAATGCACAGCAAAAACTAAAGCAAGTGTTAGCTGCTATTGTTACTGTTTTATGATTAGTTTTCACTCTCTTTATAATAGTCGTCAGAATTATCAGGAAACAATTAGCAAAGTGAAAATAAACAGCTTCCCCACCTGTCTGCTACACTCCCTGGCTGGACATCCTTCACGTAGATATCAACTTTCCCCATATTTTGACTTCTGAGGGCCACCACACTGAATCCAAGGCCTCCAGTTGAAGGCCGTTCTATATCTATATATTCAATTTGCCGGCCCTAATGAAGGAGTGTTAAAAAAAAAAAAAGTCAATGGTGTACATTTAACCAACATACTCTGTCTGCAGAACTGAAATTGCTTAGCATAAAAGTAGCTTCCCCTAAGAACCACATAAACTCAGCATTTCAGTAATAAATTATTTCTGGAAATCCTCTCACTTGATTATTTCAGTAGAGCATAAGAGAGAGCGTATGCAGTGTTCTGCAACCTCAGGGAATCAGAGGTATTTTCACACTTCATTCACATTATGAGATGAATCTCAAGCTGGATGGAAACTCCTGAGAAAAATGCCTTTTCCCATAGTAAATTCTGAATTACTTTTTTTACATTGAACTTCTCTAAATTCTCTTGATGCAAAGTACATTTTTATTTTATTTTTTTCTTTGAGACAGGGTCTCACTCTGTCGCCTAGGCTGGGGTGCAGTGGCATGATCTCAGCTCACTTCAACCTCTGTCTTCTGGGCTCAAGCGATCCTCCTGCCTCAGCCTCCAGGGTAGCTGGGACTATAGGCATGCACCACCATGCCTGGCAAATTTTTGTATTTTTTGTAGAGATGGGGTTTCGCCATGTTGCCCAGTCTGGTCTCAAACTCCTGAGCTCAAGCAATCCACCCGCCTCAGCCTCCCAAATTGCTGGGATTACAGATGTGAGCCACAGTGCCCAGTCGCAAAATATATTTTTAAATTAGGAAAATAAATTAGATATATCAAAAATGCCAGTATTTAGCCTAAGTCAGAACCAGCTGCATTTTACAGGGCTCTGTTTTTAATTCTATTGTTGATTAATTGATATTCTATTTATTAGGTAAATTCAAAAGACTCTGAAAAGGCCACCATTTACATGGGTTCTACCTGTAAGAACAGATAGAACTGTTCTTGTGACAGCCAGGTATTTTATTGCTTTAGTTAATAACTGCACTTATAACGTGAGAACTTCATAAATGTAATCAACTAAAAACAGCACCACATAAAAATAATTGTTAGTCAGATGAAAGGGATAGAAGTGGCCAGGCATGATGGCTCATGCCTGTAATCCCAGCACTTCGGGAGGCCGACGCGGGAGGATCATGAGGTCAGGAGATCGAGACTATCCTGGCCAACGTGGTGAAACCCTGTCTCTACTAAAAATACAAAAATTAGCCAGGCGTGATGACATGCGCCTGTAGTCCCAGCTACTCGGGAGGCTGAGGCAGGAGAATTGCTTGAACCTGGGAGGCAGAGGTTGCAATGAGCCAAGATTGCGCCACTGCACTCCAGCCTGGGCGACAGCGCAAGACTCCATCTCAAAAAAAAAAAAAAAAAGGAAAGGAAAAAAAGAAAGGGATAGAACTATAAAGTCAAAAACTAGGCCTAGAATATTATTTAATTATCACACCTTAAACAGATTCTATTTAACACTGAAACTCAAGTTTATTTATTTATTTATTTTTTAAGAGATAGGTCTTGGCTCTGTCGCCCAGGCTGGAGTACAGTCGTGCGATCATAGCTCACTATAGCTTTGAATTTCTGGGCTCAAGTGATCCGCCCACATGAGCCTTCCAGGTACCTGGAGCTACAGGTGAGTGCCACTATGTCTGACTATATTCTTATTTTATTTTGTAGAGATGGGGTCTCTCTATGTTACCCAGCCTGGTCTTGAACTCCTGGCTTCAAGCAATCCTCCTGCCTCTGCCTCCCAAAGATTACAGAAAAAAGCCACCACGCTCAAACCTCGTTTCATTTTTAATGGCACTTGAAGGTCGAGGTGAACATACATAAAACTAACATGTCCAAAATTTTAATTGTTTATTTAATTTTTAATAGGTATCAGGGGCTACAACTGGATTATCCTGCCAAATGTTTTCTAGATTTTCTAAATTATATTAGTTCTAATTTTCATTAATCATGGGTTTTTCTTTTCTTTTTTTTTTTTTTTTTTGAGACAGAGTCTTGCTCTGTCACCCAGGCTGGAGTACGGTGGCGCAATCTCAGCTCACTGCAACCTCCGTCTCCCAGGTTCAAGCAATTCTCCTGCCTCAGCCTCCTGAGTATCTGGGATTACAGTTGCCCACCACCACACCCAGCTAATTTTTCTATTTTTAGTAGAGACAGCGTTTTGCCATGTTGACCAGGCTGGTCTCAAACTCCTGACCTCCAGTGATCCACCCGCCTCGGCCTCCCAAAGTGATGCGATTACAGGCGGGAGCCGGTGCGCCTGGCCAAAAATCTTATTTTAACAAGAATAGAGATGCATTCAATTAGTCATTGTCAAAAAACTCTCCTTAGCAAGACCTTATCTCAAAAAATATATGTTAAATTTTTTTTTAAACTCTCCTTACCACACACATGGATACCTTCCTTATGTAATTTTAAGCCAATAAATTTTCAACACACAGGTTAGAAAATGGTGTCAGTTCCTCCTAACAATATAAAAATACAAGCCAGCAAAATACATACTAACACATCTTACAGCAAAAAGAATGAGTATAAGTTCCTTTGTAAAACTAAAACAGGAGAAATGAAGCTAAATATTTCCATGAGAAGATACAACTTTACCTGAGCCATCTGTTGAATGACTGAGTTAAAGTCTTCATTTCCCAACTTCGGGGTCCAAGGAAATAACCCAGATACAGTGGAGTTATTAGAGGGCCTGTGGACATTTCCATTAGTAATGGAACCATCTGTGAACACTAACAAACCTTTCCTAGAAAAATCAAAGTGGGCTGAACAATCTGAGGGTATATGGTTGAGCTGTTGGAGAGAAAAAAGAATCATCAACAGAAATCTATAGAAAAACTGTTTCTAATTATTAAATATATTTTAACCATTACATGGATAATTTGTACATTAAATATATACATGGGAAAGAAATAAGGTAAAGGCAGATCAATCTGTGTATTCACAAGTCTAGAAATTTTTTTAATTTAGTATTACACAAAATGTTTAATAGTTTAAAATTTGTTCTTATTTCCTGCCTTCTATCACTACTTTGTACACTGACATCTCATTACACTTCACATATACAGATGCATCCAGTCGTATAACAGTGTAAGGTACTAAACCTTTTTCCATTTATCTATACATTTCCATGTGGGGAGCCACAAAAGATCCACAGGTAGCACATAACGATAATAATAACTGTACTTATTGAGTGCTTGCCATGAGTAAGTACTGTACCAGGATGATTACAGGTATTATCACTTAATTCTTACAACAGTCTGATGAGATATCATTATCCCATTTTGTGAGCATAAAAACTAAGGCACACAAGGGCTAAGTAACTTACTCAAGATTAGCAGTTAAGTGAGTCGTGGAGCCACTTAAACTTTGGTAGAAAGAGGAGAATCATGTAATTATGGTGGACATACTTTAAAATATAATTGGTTGATACAACTGCCAAAACAGTAGAATAAAGGTAACATTAAGAATAAATGTCAGTGGTGAAACCCCATCTCTATCAAAAATACAAAAATTAAATGGGCATGGTGGTGCACACTTGTAATTCCAAGTTACTTGGAAGGCTGAGGCAGGAGAATTGCTTGAACCCCACGGGTGGAGGCTACTGTGAGCCGAGATTGCACCACTGCACTCAGCCTGGATAGAGCGAGATAGAGCGAGACCCTGTCTCCAAAAAAAAAAGAATAAATGTTAGGCCAGGTGTGATGGCTCACACCTGTAATTCCAGCACTTGGGGAGATCAAGGTGGGAGGACCACTTCAGGCCAGGAGTTCAAGACCTGGGCAATATAGTGAGACAAAAAATACAAAAATTAGCTGGGCATGGTGTCACATGCGTGTCTCAACAAAAAATACAAAAATTAGCTGGGCATGGTGTCACATGCCTGTAGTCCCAGCTACTTGGGAGGATGCAGTGGGAGGATTGCCTGAGCCCAGGAGGTCGAGGGCTACAATGATCCATGATCACACCACTGCACTCTAACCCAGGCAAAGACTCTGTCTCAAAAAAAAAAAAAAGAATGTTAATAAAACCTCAGAGAAAAAATTTTAAAAAACCCTAGCTACAGGGATTACACAGTCCAATGCATAAAATATGATTGTGCATATAACAACTGCAAACTATACAAATATAAAGAATTGCTATTAGGATAGGGTAGTTAGTTATATCCACTCTTAGTCCAACAAGTGTGATAGATTTCTGCTGATCTTTGCCAATTTCAGTTGCTACCAACAGCATTCACTATTGTGATATTCTATGACCAAGAGAAACACAGAAAGCTAAACATCAATATAGGCAGTGCTAGGCCGGGCGCGGTGGCTCAAGCCTGTAATCCCAGCACTTTGGGAGGCCGAGACGGGTGGATCACGAGGTCAGGAGATCGAGACCATCCTGGCTAACACGGTCAAACCCCGTCTCTACTAAAAAATACAAAAATTAGCCGGGCGAGGTGGCGCTCGCCTGTCGTCCCA
>NW_016806642.1:7757500-7766754 GCF_001698545.2 Rhinopithecus bieti
TAAAGAAAGCAATTCACAGAAAGACACACGTGTAGAGTTTAATTCTTAATTGGCTATAAACAAATCACTCACAAAAGACTTAATGGGCAAGCATTTTAGTTTATCAGCAAAAACCGTTTTTTCCCAAATTTTGTAAATTTTCACTTAACTGTGATAAATTAGATCCAATTACGTTTTAAATTCTGCCCAAATTTCATCTATAGTATAGCTACTACTCAAGTTCAGCTTCCAGAATAGGTGATTTAAAAGTAATTTGCCAACCCTGACCCCAAAACAAAGAATCCAAGAAGAGAGTTAAAACAATTTCTGGGCCGGGCGCGGTGGCTCGAGCCTGTAATCCCAGCACTTTGGGAGGCCGAGACGGGCAGATCACGAGGTCAGGAGATCAAGACCATCCTGGCTAACACGGTGAAACCCCGTCTCTACTAAAAGCTACAAAAAAAAAACTAGCCGGGCGAGGTGGCAGCCGCCTGTAGTCCCAGCTACTCGGGAGGCTGAGGCAGGAGAATGGCATGAACCCGGGAGGCGGAGCTTGCAATGAGCTGAGATCCGGCCACAGCACTCCAGCCTGGGTGACAGAGCGAGACTTTGTCTCAAAAAAAAAAAAAAAAAAAAAATTTCTGGTTCGATCTCAGCACCAAACAAACAAACAAACAAAAAATCCCACAACTACTAATTTGCACCCCTCTAAGAAGAGGTGATATGTGTCCCTTACTCAATAATGATATATTAGAGCCTGCAGAGTCCAGATAGTGTGGTAAATGAGTAGAGGAAACACAATTATATATTTAAATACCAGGTATCCTGCTTCCAAGGAACTTTTAATCAGAATATGCATGAAAGACAATAAATATTTGATAATTAAGAGAAGCGTGACTATTGTGCTCTAAGAGCATGATCACTTCTTGTTAGATAAAAGACTTCGGCCGGGCGAGTTGGCTCAGGCCAGGCCAGGCGAGGTGGCTCACGCCCGTAATCCCAACACTTTGGGAGGCTGAGGTGGGCGGATCACGAGGTCAGGAGATAGAGACTATCCTGGCTAACACGGTGAAATCCTGTCTCTACTTAAAAAAAAAAAAAAAAAAAAAGACTTCACAAAGAAAATACGCCTGGGCGAGGTGGCTCATGCCTATATTCCCAGCACTTTGGAAGGCTGAGGTAGGAGGACTGCTTGAGGCCAATAGTATGAGACCAGCCTGGGCAACATAGGGAGACCTTGTCTCTATAAAAATTTTTAAAAATTAGCCCAACTGTGGTGGCACACACCTATCCCAGCTACTCTGGAAGCTGAGGTGGGAACATTGCTTGAGCGTGGGAGGTTAAGGCTGCAATGAGCTAGGATCACAGCACTGCATTCCAGCCTCAGTGACAGAGAGAAACCTTGTCTCAAAATAAAAAGAAAATATATTTAAGTTAAGCACTATTTTATAATTTTGAAGATGCTGAGAATTCTCAAAGCATCTGATCTTTACATATTTAAATAAGTACAAAAACCATATTCTATAACCAAACACAATTTTTTTTTTTTTGAGAGACAGGGTCTCACCTCTGTCATCCAGGCTGGAGTGAAGTGGCATGACCATGGCTCACTGCAACCTGGAACCCCTGGGCTCACACAATCCTCCCACCTCAGACTCCTGAGTTGCTGGGACTACTGGTACACACCACGCCCAGCTACGAAAGAAAAAATTGATTATCGACATTTCTAAATTGTCTATGCCAGTGCTACCCACAGGTTATAGGTTACAGGTCCCAATACAGCCTCTTTGCTGAACTGAGTCCTTCAGGATAATTTGTCTTTGTCTATCTCCTCTATCTTTCTTTGATGGTTTGAATATATTAATATAATATATTAACGTAAAACTGATGGGTAACTTACTTGTCCTTTCAGTTGCTTGATGGACTGCTGAAGTGTGAGTATCTGGTTGAAGAGGGGACTCTTTAGTGTCTCATAAAACACAGATAACTTCTCATTCTGCGACGTGTCACCCTTCTCCTGCAATTTCATTTTCAGGCGATCAAGTACCTGCAGGACCTGCAGTTTATCTTGGGTTAAGATGAATAAGTAGAGTAATAGTTAAGTCCCATCTGAGATTCCATTTTAAAATCATTAATTAATTAAATTATAGAACAATATATCCAGTATACCTGCAGCAGGATTTTCAGGCATTTTGAATTATTCCCTTCAATCAGTCTTAAAGATACCTAAAGAAAAATTTAAAATATAAAAGATGAATTTCAATTGTATATGGCTATAATCCTGTAGAAAAACTTAGGAAAACCTCAAGAACATTCTTTATCAAGACTCCACTCAGTGAAATTCAAATTATAACCACAATGAGGTGCCACTACACACCCATTAAGATAATTAAAATTTAAAAACAGACAATACTAAGCATCGAGGCTGTAAGTGCCTGGAACTATTGTACATTGCTAAGAGAAATGCAAAATATCACAACCACTTTGGAAAATTGGTAGTTTCTCATAAAGTTAAAAATACACTTACTATACGACCCAGCACTTCCACTCACAAATACTTACGCAGTATTCATGAAAATATACGCTCACAAAAACGCCTGTACATGGAAGTTAATAGCATTTTTATTTATAAAACCCCAAAACTATAAAACCCAAGTGTCTAGAAACAGATGAATAAACAAATAATGGTATATAATATTCAAAATAAAAGGAAAATTACTGATACACACAACAAGGATAAATCTCAAAAATGGTATGTTGAAAAAAGAAACCTGACCCAAAAAAGGCACAAACTGCACTGTATGATTCCATTCACATGAAGTCCAAGTACTGACAAAACTAATCTACAACTATAAATTAATTTACCTGGGGCAGGGTGATAGGGAGTTGACCATGACAGGCTTCAGAACATGCTACTCTCAAAATATGATATCTTGGCATGTTGCATATTTTAAGCTGAAGGAATCTGAGAAACAGCAGGTGCAGAAAGGACTTCCCCTGAAGCAGATCATAGGATCCTCGTGTGAGAGGTGTCCTCTCTACACCCAGAAGATAGCAGCATCTTAATCTCAGAAGACAGAGTGGCTAGGTGCAGTGACTCATGCCTATAATCCCAGCACTTTGGGAGGCCGAGGAAGGAGGATCACTTGCGCCCCAGAGTTTGAGGGCAGCTTGGGCAACACAGTAAGATCCCATCTCTACAAAAAATTTAAAAACTCAGCCACGCATGGTGGCACATACCCGTAGTCCCAGCTGCTTAGGAGGCTGAAGCAGGAGGATCACTTGAGCCCAAGAGGTTGAGGCTGCAGTGAGCTATGAGCCACTGCACTCCAGCCTGGGGATAAGAGTGAGACCCTGTCTCAAAATTTAAAAATAGAAATAGAGGAACACCCAGAGGAATCTGAACAAACAGGCCTTTTTAAGTTTTTTCCAGTTTACTCCTCTTAGCTCATATCCCTTTCTGTCCTATCACATTCATAACTCTTCCCTTCTTCATCAAATCTAACTTAAAAACACTCAGGTTTTACTGTTTCTTTGGGTCTTCACTTCCTTACGAAGGCTCCCATGTCACGTAAAACTTATATTAAACAAGTTTATATGTTTTTCTCTTGTTAATCTACCTTTTATTACAGGGGCCCCAGCCAAAAACTTGGAAGGGTAGAAGCTAAAGATATTTTCCCTCCCCTACACTGGGAAGGGGTTCAAGGAAGCTTTTTTGGCGTGATGGAAACATTCTGTGTCTTGAAGGGGGTACTGTTTACACAGATGTATATATTTATCAAAATTTATTGAACCAGGCCAGGCACAGTGGCTCACTGTGATCCCAGCACTTTAGGAGGCCAAGGTGGAAGGATCACTTGAAGCCAGGAGTTTGAGATCAGCCTGGGCAACAAAGTGAAACCTCATCTCTACAAAAACAAAAAAAAGTAGCTGGTGTGGTGGCTTGTACCTATAATCCCAGCTACACTGCATATTGAGGTGAGAGGATCACTTGAGCCCAGGAGGTCAAGGTTGCAATGAGCCATGCCACTGCACTCTGGCCTGGGTAACAAAGGGAGGACCCCATTTCAACAAAAAATAAAAGAAAAATTCCAGAGCTGTACAAATGATCTCAGACTCTTAATAGTCATCTATAGCTCAAAAGAAATAACAGGTATGCTGCAGCTCACACCTGTAATCCCACACTTGGAGAGATCCAGGTGGGTGGATCACCTGAGGTCAGGAATTCAAGACCAGCCTGGCCAGCACACAGAAACCCTGTCTCTACTAAAAATACAAAAATTAGTCAGGCGTGGTGGCGCTCGCCTGTAATTCCAGCTACTCGGGAGGCTGAGGCAGGGGAACTGCTTGAACCTGGGCGGTGGAGGTTGCGGTGAGCCGAGATCATGCCACTACACTCCAGCCTAGGAAATAGATCCAGACTCTGTTTCAAAAAAAGAAAAAAAGAAACCACTCAAAGTGGCATTCTCTATGGATAATGTTTCCTTAATTCCAGTGATTTGATGAAATTAACCTAAAATGTAACATAATTAAAAACTCAAAAGGCTAGCAAAACCCTTTACTATGACCAAAATGAGACATTTTCAGTGATCATTTTTACTAGTGATACACACTTGTAATGAACCATCAAAGAAATATGAGTATTATACAATCAAAATTTTCTCACATCAACCTGGATATGGTAGCTGAATGAGATCTTTATCTTCTAATTCAAGATCATTAAGCAAAAAAGCATATTGAAAACCAGTAAGGGATGCCATTGGCATTGATAAAAGGTCTAAGTATTCCATCCAAATGTTCACTGGATTCAATGGGAATACCAAAAGAAGTGCTGAATAGAACATCAAAGAAATACTTCTGATGCGCTCAGCATCTCAACTGTACAACTCATACAACTACCCAGTGAGAGGCAATTGTGAATAACAAAAGAGCAGTCATGACAGCACTGTCCTCTCATATAGCAGCACACAGCCCAACAGGACTGACAGGAGAGGTCTGCTGGTCATTAACACATCAACCTCTCTAAATCAAAGAATGCAAACTAAAACAATAAGATGACATTTTATTTACTGCCAAATCTCAACTGACATTTATTGATTTATTAGAGATAATAATAGTTTATACTCCAAATGTCATGAAAAAATAGGTGGAAATAAAAATTTGCACAATGTATACTGACCCTGCTAAGTTGTCCTAAAAGAGTGTGTAACTTTTACTTCTGAGTGTCACTCTGAAAGAAATACTGGCAAAGGGGCACAAAGATGTGTGTGCAAGGGTATTTACTGCATTTTTAATAGCAAAACTCCTGGAAAAAGTAAACTATCAAAAGATATCAGCTCAGGCACTGTGGCTCACGCCAGTAATCCCATCACTTTGGGAGGCCAGGGTAGGTGGATCACTTGAGGTCAGGAGCTGGGGAACAGCCTGACCAACATGGAAACCCCATCTACTAAAAACACAAAAATTTGCTGGGTGTGGTGGCAGGCACCTATAATCCCAGCTACTTGGGAGGCTGAGGCAAGAGAATCACTTGAACCCAGGAGGTGGAGGTTTCAGTGAGCTGGGATCGTGTCACTGCACTCCAGGCTGGGCGACAGAGTGAGACTTTGTCTCAAAAAAAAACAAAAACAAAAAACAAACAAACAAAAAACAGCAATTAAAATGATGAAGCAGGTCTGAATGTATTGAAAAGGGAATGAGGGGGGAAAGGGTTAACAGCAAGCCTGTGGCTCACTCCTTCAGCTGCAGGGCTGTCCAATCTTTTGGCTTCCCTGGGCCACACTGGAAGAGGAGGATTGTCTTGGGCCACACATAAAATACACTAATGATAGCTGATGAGCTTTAAAAAAAAAAAAATCTCATAATGTTTTAAGAAAGTTTATGAATTTGTGTCAGGCTGCATTCAAAGCTGTCCCGGGTTGGACAAGCTTGGGGGATTCCCTGCATGACAGCTGACTTCCTAGCAAACATGATAAAGGTTTCTAATAGATAAGAAAGGGTCTCTTATTTTAAAATATCAGGATAGATCTGGTCTCCCTTAATTGCCTTCTGTAAATAATCGAAGAATTTATGGATGTCTGGGCATGGCTAGCTGGAAAACAGGAGATAATCACAGGCATTTTCTATTTGTGTAACTAAGAGAATAGAGAACTAGAGATTCCCCTTAGCAGGTTCAGTGGCTTTGAAGGTTGAGGCCAGAGAAGTGCTTGAACCCGGAAGTTCGAGGCTATAGTGAGCTATGATTATGCCACTGTACTCCAGCCTGGGTGACAGAGGAAGACACTGACTCTTTAAAAAACTTGACATCATATCTAAAATGTTGAACCCTACTTTTCTAGTTAACAGGAATGTTTACCTATGTAACAAAAAAGTCTGTATAATGTGTCTGTATTATGTGTATTATACGAATTATATATCCTGATTTACTTAACCATAAAAAAAAAAAAACAACAACAACAAAAACGAGAGATTCCCAAAACAGAAAAGGCTTTCTTTAGGAAAAACATTTGTTAATCCAAAGCAAAAAACTGTGTCCCGAGGTTGAATTTTACTTCTGTAAACAAATTAAGAACTACAGTAGGGCTGGGCGTGGTGGCCCTACTGTAATCCCAGCACTTTGGGAGGCTGAGGTGGGCGGATCACTTGAGATTAGGAGTTTGAGACCAGCCTGGCCAACTTGGTGAAAACCTGTTTCTACTAAAAGTACAAAAATTAGCTGGGCATGGTGGTGGGTGCCTGAAATCCCAGCTATTCGGGAGGCTGAGGCAGGAGCATTGCTTGAACCCAGAAGGTGGAGGTTGCAGCAAGCCAAGATAGTGCCATTGCACTCCAGCCTGGGCGACAAGAGCAAAACTTCATCTCAAAACACAAACAAACTATAGTAACTCTATCATAAATACATGAAGAAGTGACTTCCTATCAGTCATATATAACTGTTTTCAGTAGGTTGATAATATGTCTGAATGTAGAAGAAAGTGAAATTCTTTGGAAGTTGTGCCTGCTGGCTGGGGGCTCCTCCAGGAAGGAATGCTCATCTGTGTCTGGCTTCTGCCTCTAACCTCTGAATCATGAGTAAGGTTTGGAGTTGGGTAAGATTTCATATTCATATGAAGATGCTTTGACAATTCAGCCCTTTGCATTAACACAGAGAAGTTATCCAATATGCACAACTGAATGAGGAAAACAAAGAGTTTCAGAATGAGAGCATTATTTTCGCACATTTGCAAGAAAAAAAAAAATGTGTGTGCGTAGGTTTCTAGAAGAAGAGTTAAGCCAAGCATGCTGGCATGTGCCTATAATCCCAGCTACTCAGGAGGCTGAGGTGGGAGGATCACTTGAGCCCAGGAGTTCAACATCAGCATGGTCAACACAGCTAGACACACATATCAAAAAAAAAAGAGAGATTTAGAAAGATAGTCAATGTAGTAACAGTGATTACTTCTAGAAAGTAAATGTGAGGATGGAGAGATTTAAAAATTAAACTTTCCATTTTACAACTTTAAATGCTGCAGGTATTAATTTTATAATTTAAAAACTAGGGAGCCAGGCGTGGTGGCTCATGCCTCTAAACCCAGCACTTTAGGAGACAGAGGCAGGTGGATCGCTTGAGCCCAGGAGTTTGAAACTAGTCTGGATAACATGGCAAAACCTTGTATCTACACAAAATACAAAAATTAGCTGGGTGTGATGGTGCACACCTATAGTCCCAGCCACTCAGGGGCCTGAGGTGGGAGGATTACCTGGGTTCAGGGAGGTTGAGGCTGCAGTGAGCTGAGATAGCGCCACCGCACTCCAGCCTGGGCGACAGCATGAGACTCTGTCTCAAACAACAAAACTAAAAATAATGAAAAATAGGGCCCAATGCAGTGGCTCACACTTGTAATCCCAGCACTTTAGGAAGCCAAGGTGCAAGAATTGCGTGAGTTCAAGCAATTCAAGACCAGCCTGGACAACATAGTGAGACCCAGTATTTACAAAAAAATTTTAAAATTAGCCAGGCCTGCTAACACATACCTGTGTCCCAGCTACTCAGGAGGCTAAGGTGGGAGAATCACTTGAGCCCAGAAGATTGAGGTTGCAGTGAACCATGATTGCACTACTGTACTCCAGTCTGGCAACAGAGCAAAATCGGAAAAAAAAAAAAAAAAAAGTAAAAGTGACAAAAAAAAAGATGGCTATGACAGTCTGCAAGCCACACAGTGGGATAATTGTACTATAAGGCATACACACACAATAGCAGAGCAGTGGTGTGTACCATGTGCTAAGAAAAATCATAAAGAAAGAGTGACTAACCTAAAAAGTTTAGGAATACTGGAATGAGAACACAACAGAAAACTCTCTCATTGTAAATTAAAAAAACAGTCCGGGCATGGCAGCTCATGCCTGTTCCCAGCACTTTGGGAGGCTGAGGCGGGCAGATCACGAAGTCAGGAGTTCGAGACCAGTCTGGCCAATATGATGAAACCCCATCTCTACTAAAAATATAAAAAATTAGCCAGGCATGGTGGCGTACACCTGTTGTCTCAGTTACTTGGGAGGCAGAGGCAAGAGAATCACTTGAATCCAGGAAGAAGAGGTTGCAGTGAGCTGAGATCATGCCACTGCACTCCAGCCTGGGTGACAAAGCACCACTCTGTCTCAAAAACAAACCAAAAAAACAGGCCAGGAGCGGTGGCTCACACCTGTAATCTCAGCACTTTGGGAGGCCAAAGCATGGGGATCACCTGAGGTCAGGAGTTCAAGACCAACCTGGCCAACATGGTGAAACCATCTCTACTGGCCAGGCGTGGTGGCTCATGCCTGTAATCCCAGCACTTTGAGAGGCTGAGGCGGGTGGATCATCTGAGATCAGGAGTTCGAGACCGGCCTGACCAACATGGTAAAACCTCGTCTCTGCCAAAAATACAAAATCAGCTGGGGGTAGTGGCGCATGCCTGTAATCCCAGTTACTTGGGAGCCTGAGGCAAAAGAATTGCTTGAACTCGGGAGGCGGAGGTTGTGGTGAGCCAAGATCATGCCATTGCACTCCAGCCTGGGCGACAGAGCAAAATCCTGTCTCAGGAAAAAAAAAGAAAAAAGAAACTCTGTCTCTACTAAAACTACAAACATTAGCTGAGTGTGGTACCGGGCACCTGTAATCCCAGCTACTCAGGAGGGTGAAACAGGAGAATCGCTTGAACTCAGAAGATGGAGGTTGCAGTGAGCTGAGATCATACCACCGCACTCCAGCCTGGGTGACAGAGCAAGACTCCATCTCAAAAAAAAAAAAAAAAAAA
>NW_016806642.1:7768261-7771397 GCF_001698545.2 Rhinopithecus bieti
TTTACAAAATATCAGTTCTTGAAAGATTATAGAGTGAGGAGCCTGATCTTTCACCACTGATAGTCTGAGAAGCACTGATTTAGATACAGTAATTTGAAGGGGTCCTTGTAAATAATGCTCAGCAGACTGGTCTTTATCCTTTTAGCAACAGGAAATAACTAAAGGCTTTTAAGTAGGGAAGTACTGAGTCCAGATTTCTATTTTAAAAGGTAATTCTGATAACAGTATAGATTAGTGGTCTTCAAACTTTTAAAACACACATTCCCATCAGTAAAATGTGTTGGCCATGTATCTCAATTTATTTTAAAATAAACACATACTACTATACTAACGTATGTTTTAAAACATAACATAGAAACTTGAGGGTAAGGTAAAAATGCTAAAGTTTTATTGTCATCTTCCTAAGCTCTTTTTTTTTTGAGATAGAGTCTCACTGTCACCCAGGCTGGAGTGCAGTGGCACGATCTTGGCTCACTGCAACCTCCACCTCCCAGGTTCAAGCAATTCTCTGCCTCAGCCTTGCAAGGAGTGGGGATTACAGGTGACCACCACTATACCCAGCAAATTTTTGTATTTTTAGTAGAGACGGGGTTTCACTATCTTGGCCAGGCTGGTCTTGAACTCCTGACCTCGTGACCAATCCACCTCAAACTCCCAAAGTGCTGGGATTACAGGCGTGAGCCATCGCGCCCTGCCATCTTCCTAACCTCTTAATGGATCATCTTGCACATTTTGGAGACCACAGGGGAGTATCCCTTGGTAAGGATTAAGGGTAGAAATTGGTTGGCCATCTACCTCTCTTATTTTATTCTATTTTCTTAGAAACAGAGTCTCATTATGTTGCCAGGCTGCATTTGAACTCCTGGGCTAAAGAGATCCTTCCGCCTCAGCCTCTTGAGTTGGTGGGACTACAGGTCCACACCATGAAACCCAAGTATGTGACTCATAATTAGTAAGCTTAAACTATGCCCACAAAGCAGGCCTGGAAAATTACAATTCCATGGTGTAAAGAAATATCTAGGGAAGAAAATTAAAGCTCTACAAGTATATAAGGCCAGGCATGGTGGCTCATGCCTGTAATCCCAGGACTTTGAAAGGCCTAAGTGGGTGGATTGCTTGAGCCCAGGAGTTTGAGACCAGCCTGGGCAACATAGCAAAATCCTTTTTTTAAAAAAAAAAAAAAAAAAAAAAAAAAAAATTAGCCAGGCATGGTGGCAAAGCTATAGTTTCAGTTATTTGGGAGGCTGAGGTGGGAGAATCACCTGAGCCCAGGAAATTGAGGGTGCAGTTAGCTGTGATAAAAAAGAGTATATGACAAGAGAAGGAAGAAACACAAGTAACTCTGCAACTCACTATCCGTCAAACAGCACTCAGGCTAAATGGAACCTATGTCTCACTCAGGGTATGGTCACAGGAAATCTTTGGTCATTCAAACTTGACCTGTTTAGTTAAGAAACCAACAGAACAGGGCTTATGGAGGGGGATTTCAACTTTGTTGACATGGTAAAACTGAGTCTAACTTGTCATAGATAGGCTACCTACAATTGGTCACAGCTAGAAATTAAGATGCCACATTGTACTACTGTCCTCATAGTTGGACAGCCTCCAGAGAAGGAGAACTTTATTATGCTTGGGAGTTTCCACTCCATCATTGATCAAGAGAGTTTGTGCCATGAATTTTTCATATCTGGTTCACTGTAGAATGTGATTGAAGGAAATTATTATAATATTGTGGCTTTTTAAAACCCAAGGCCTAGGCCAATGCCAATTAATGAAGTATTTGAAGAGAGAGAGAAATTTAATTTTAAATTAAATTATATTCTCTATTTTATTATATTTATTTATTATATATATTTTATTAAACTCTTGATCTGATTAAGATAAAAAACTTAATAAATAAAATATATAGGCCAGGCATGGTGGCTCACGTCTGTAATCCCAGCACTTTGGGAGGCCGAGGCAGGTGGATCACCTGAGGTCAGGAGTTCGAGACCAGCCTGGTCAACATGGTGAAACCCCATCTCTACTAAAAATACAAAAATCAGCTGGGCGTGGTGATGCGTGCCTGTAATCCCAGCTACTTGGGAGGCTGAGGCAGGAGAATTGCTTGAACCGGGGAGGTGGAGATTGCAGTGAGCCGAGACTGCAGTGAGCCAAGATCATACCACTGCATTCCAGCCTGGTAACAGAGCAAGAATTTGTCTCAAAAAGAAAAAAAATAAAATATATATAATAGAATCAAGAATTTAGGCAAAGTAAGGATTCTGCAAAACACGCTTTTTGAGCTCCCAGCACCTCACAAGAATGTAACTCCCCACTGATTTACTAAGATATATGATAGTTCTAAGCTGAAATTTGGGGAGAAAAAGATCACTTGCAGTCTCTTTGGGAAAGAACAGGTGTTCAGCCTCTAACCGCACCTGTGAATTGGGCAGGTCACCATTAGACCACACATAACTCCCCAGTGGGAATTTTCCAGAGCTCATTGAACCAAGGAGTTGGAAGAATCAATGAGCAAGTGTAAATATAATCATATTTATGCTTATCAATATCAAGTGCAAATATCAATGTCAAGCGTAAATATAGTCATGATTTCTGAAGTTATTAAAAAATTGAAGCTTTAAGTTTCTATTGTTTCCTTTGCAGTACAAAGCTCAGGATGTGTCTAATTATCATTCTTTTGTCCTCAAAGTTCAGCATTTAGGAAGTACTGATTAAATGATAAACAAATTTTCCTAGCCAAAGAATAATGGTTGCTCTTCAGCAGTACTTCAAATAAATACATCTGCTGCTATACAAATGCAGATTCAAGTCAGGTGTCCTAACCCTGTGTTCCTACCAAATGACAAGACCTTTTCCCAACACTTTAAATATAAAAATACTATATTTTGGACCACTATATCCCTGGAATTTTGGAAACATATATAAATTCCAGAACAATCCTGACATTGCTTAGGCTTAAGCCTAGCAATGTTTAAATCCTCCTGATAGTGAACATTCAGGAAATGCTGAAGTTGCAAGACACAACTTTAAATTCAGAATCTGAAATAAAAACTTGTGAATAGTGCTTCAATGAACATAAATTTTTTTTAAATGAAATGAAGGCTGGGCGCCATGGCTCATGCCTGTAATCCCA
>NW_016806642.1:7772053-7783933 GCF_001698545.2 Rhinopithecus bieti
AAAACAGAGTCAGTTTTTCAGAATAATTCAGTTAACTCACACTAATTTTCTCATTAAACTATTCAAAGTTAACCAATGTATATCAATACTCTGCCCATAACTTGGCCACTTTTGTAGGAACAAAGTTAAACTGTTATATGGTAGCCTTCTTTTATTATTTTTAGTTTGTGAGATGGAGTTTTGCTCTTGTTGCCCAGGCTGGAGTGCAATGGCGCGATCTTGGCTCACTGCAACCTCTGCCTCCCAGATTCAGGCAATTCTCCTGCCTCAACTTCCCGAGTAGCTGGGATTACAGGTATGAGTCACCACGCCTGGCTAATTTTGTATTTTTAGTAGAGATGGGGTTTTCCCATGTTGGTCAGGCTGGTCTCAAACTCCCAACTTCAGGTGATTCACCTGCCTCGGCCTCCCAAAGTGCTGGAATTACAGGTGTGAGCCACCACACCCAGCCTTTTTTTTTTTTTTTGAGATAGGGTCTCACTCTGTTGCCCAGGCTGGAGTGCAGTGGTGCGATCTTGGCTCACTGTAACCTCCACCTCCCGGGTTCAAGCAATCCTCCTGCCTCAGCCTCCCTAGTAGCTGAGACTACAGGTATGCACCACCACACCTGGCTAGTTTTTGTATTTTTAGTAAAGGCGGGCTTTCCCCATGTTGATCAGGCTGGTCTTGAACTCCTGTTCAAGAAGTTCAATGAAATAAACTTCAGATGTTCCACCTGCCTCAGCCTCCTAAAGTGCTGAAATTACAGGCTAGAGACACCACACCCTGTCTGTGGTAGGCTTCTGTATTCTGGTTGGTAGCAGCTTTCTCCAACGAGCAACAATGACAAAATCTGGGCAATTTTCACACTTAGAGGTCTCTGATCATGTAGCCAGTCCCCATTAACAAGACCTGGGCATTCATACTATTCACTAATGATTCGTTTCCACCTCAAAAATGCTGTTCAATTTTACCCATACTGCAGACTGTGCACTCCCAATTTCTCCCCAGAAATTATGCTCATATCAGGAGTCGGGCATGGTGGCTCACGCCTGTATTCCCAGCACTCTGGAAGGCCAAGGCAGGTGGATCACTTGAGGCCAGGAGTTTGAGACCAGCCTGGCTAACATGGTGAAACCCCGTCTCCACTAAAAATACAAAAATTAGCCAGGTGTCATGGTGCACACCTGTAATCCCAGCTATTTGGGAGGCTGAGGCAGGAGAATCACTTGAATCCATGAGACACAGGAAGCAGTGAGTGGAGATCACACCACTGCACTCCAGCCTGGGCAACAGAGTGAGCCTCCATCTCAAAAAAAAAAAAAGGTAAAATAAAATAAAAAAGGGAAAGGGATGCTATGAAAAAAGGTAAAAACAAAGCAAGGAAACATAGATGCCATTGGAGAGAGTTAATTTCATGGGGAAGGGGTTCCACTGTTAGTGACCGTTTAGTAGATAACTACTTTAAAAATGAGAGACGACTTCACATTTTAAATGAAGGGAACATTTACAACCTGACCTTCAACATTCACTTAACTCATCTCCCTCTTCTACCACACTATGTCCTGGAACTTCATTAGAAGCTCCAAAAAACGGGCCCAGCGCTGTGGCTCATGCCTGTATCCCAGCACTTTGGGAGGCCGATGAGGGCGGAACACCTGAGGTTCGGAGTTCAAGACCAGCCTGACCAACATCGAGAAACCCGTCTCTACTAAAAATACAAAAATATTTGCCAGGCGTGGTCATGGGCGCCTGTAATCCCAGCTACTCAGTAGCAGCAGTAACAGGAGAATCGCCTGAACCCAGGAGGTGGAGTGGTAAGCCGAGATCATACCATTGCACTCCAGGCTGGGCAAAAGTAGTGAAACTCCATCTCAAAAAAAAAGCTCCAGAAAATAACCCTAAGGGAGACCAGGCAGAAGCCCTGCCCACCAACCCCTATTGTCAAAGCCACGTTTACTAATTATTAATAATGGAAGCTAAAGTGAAATGAAACTGACCTGTCCCTGAAAGCCCACAGACCCAGGCCTAAAAGCTATCCACCAAAGCAAGCAAGGCGTGCAGAGGGTCAAAGCAAGGGTAGGACCTTGGTCTGCTTTGGTTCTAAGAGTGCAACCTACATTAGAGAATGTTAATCTCACAGTGGTTCCATTAACTTCTTTGAACTATGAGGCAGCTTCCCAAATGCAAGCAATCAATATAGACAAAATTCAAATGTGAAATTCTTAAAACACACATTGTCCTGGTTTACAATATTATTGTTCAGCAGATTTTTAAACTTTATATAAATTACATCATACTGTATACTTATTCTTCAGCAACTTGCTATTTTAAGGTCAACTTTACATTTGTAAGATTTATTCATCTGTTATCCCAGCACTTTGGGAGGCCAAGGCAAGCAGATCACTTGAGCCACAGTTTGAGACCAGCCTGGGCAACATGGCCAGACCCCATCTTGACAAAAAATTTAAAAATTAGCCAGATGTGGTGGCACACACCTGTACTCCCAGCTACTTGGGAGGCTGAGGTAGGAGGATCAATTGAGCCCAGGATGTCTAGGCTGCAGTGAGGCATGATCACACCACTGCACTCCACAGCCTGGGCGACAGAGTGAGACCCTGTCTCCAAAAAAAAAAAAACCAGGCTGGGGTTGGGGGTGTTACTCATGATGATATAAGCAGTTCCTCCTCAGCCACTGTAACAACTAAGTAACATTTCGACAGTAGGAATACATACTTTCTTCACCCAATCTCCTGTTGGTGAGAATTTAGATCATTTCCTATTGGTCACTAACATAAAAACAGGATTAGAACTAAATGTCTACTTCAATAATCAACTTTTTGCCAGCCGATTCAATAGCCAGTTATCGAAATACGGGAAATTCTATAGCCTATGAGCTTTGAAATCTCTGTGGGCCAATTGTTTAAATCTCCCTACACCTCAGTCCCCTTGTTTGTAAAAGCGAGTTAATAAAAATTACTTCATGCCTGGGCACGGTGGCTCACGCCTGTAATCCCAGCACTTTTGGAGGCTGAGGTGGGGGAATCACGAGGTCAGGAGTTCGAGACCAGCCTGGCCAACATGGTGAAACCCATCTCTACTAAAAATGCAACAAGAGCGAAATTCTGTTTAAATTAAAAGAAAGAAAGAAAGAAAGAAAGAAAGAGAGAGAGAGAGAGAGAGAGAGAGAGAGAGAGAGAAAGCAAGCAAGCAAGCAAGCAAGCAAGCAAGCTAGCTAGCTGGGCATGGTGTTGGGCACCTGAATCCCAGCTACTTGGGAGGCTGAGGCAGGAGAATTGCTTGAACCCAGGAGATACAGGTTGCAGTGAGCCAAGATGGCGCCACAGCATTCCAGCCTGGGTGACAGGGCGAGACTCCATCTCAGGGGAAAAAAAGAAAAAAAATTACTTCATATGTATGTTGAAAAGACTAAAGAGCATAATTTAGAGCATTTGGCCTAGCACACGGTACACATGCAACAAATGATAGCTACTATTAGCATCTCTTTTCAATCAAAATGATTTAAAACACGGCAAAACTCCATCTCTACAAAAACTAAAACTAGCTGAGCATGGTAGTGCATGCCTGTAGTCCAGGCTGAGGTGGGAGGAACCCTCGCGACCAGGAGGTCAGGGCTAGTGAACCATGATCATGGCACTGCAAAAGCTAATAATTAAATTATTGTAGCAGAGATTTTAGTGTGTAATCAGTAAGTTAGTTTTGAGAAGACTAAAAAATAAAATGTTTCACCATTGTAGTGAGTACAAGGGAGGAGGTTATAGAGGACCTATAACTTGGAGTATTAATCCATTTACATAGCCAGGTGCGGTGGCTCACGCCTGTAATCATAGCACTTTGCGGGGCTGAGGTAGGTGGATCGCTTGAGGTCAGAAGTTCAAGACCAGCCTGGCCAACATGGTGAAACCCCATCTGTACTAAAAATACAAAAAATTAGCCAGACATGGTGGTGCATGCCTGCAGTTCCAGCTACTCAGGAGGCTGAGGCAGGAGAATGGCTTAAACCTGGGAGGCAGAGGTTGGAGTGAGCAGAGATCAAGCCACTGCACTCCAGCATGGGCAACAGAGCAAGACTCGTCTCAAAAAAAATAATAATAATAATAAAAGGCATTATACACATAAGAGTGTAACTGCTTTGGTAAACTAAACCCTCTTAAGAATAAACATATTCAGATCAGTGGCTCATGCTTGTAATTCCAGCACTTTGGGAGGCTGAGGTGGGTGTATCACAAGGTCAGAAGTTTGAGACCATCCTAAGCAACATGGTGAAACCCCATTTCTACTAAAAATGCAAAAATTAGCAGGGCATGGTGGCACACGCCTGTAATCCCAGCTACTTGGGAGACTGAGGCACGAGAATCACTTGAACCCAGGAGGCGGCTCCAGCCTTTGCAACAGAGTGAAACTCTGTCTCAAATAATAAAAATAAGATATTTTAGTTTCCTTTACAAGACATCTGTTCAAAATATTGTGTGTATTGTGCATTTACAGCACATTTCAATCCTAAGTAACCCAATATAAAGTGGCCCATGCCCTTATGTGAGAGTGGCTTACTGTAGTAAAGTTTTAATCTATACCTTTTCAGAAAGATTCTTGTTTTGTTTTTGTTTTTTCTTCCTCCACCGTGTTTTTAGAAAAGAATTCTTTATCAATTTAGCTCATATGGTCTCTATGCCTTTTCTCAAAGTAACTATCTGAGTAAGAGCACTCACAAACTTGAGTTCTTCCCAATAAAAAGATCACAACTCCATAATTTTACTGGAATTAAACATAAGGGAGGAACGAAAAGCAGGAGAATAATAGCTTACAGATTACGAGACACATTCTTGAACATTATTTTCTTTCAACCTCGCCAAATCTCTATAAGGCAGACCATTTGCAAATGGGACCAGATTCTGGAGGACCAGAATTAAATGACTAGTCAAGCATTACATGGTAAGTGGACCCAATTCCCTGTCTCCAAACTTTACTGGCTGGACAGCTGTACAAACACAAAAAATAAGTGAGCTCCACATCTTCAGCATCGATCTATCCCACTGACTTAAAAGGAAGGGTATCGACAGGCACTAAACTTCTCCCCATTTGCACCAGAACCTAAAATAAGGGCTTTAAAAAAGGCATCCAAATCTACACAAAACCCTAAGGAAAAAAACATAGCAATGGTCATGGAAATGCCAAGGCAGATCGGTCCCGTTTCTCAAAAAACTTACCAAGTTGGCTCACCAAGGGGAGCAAAGTCTTAAGTGAACAAATTAAATCCCACTTTGGCTTCCCCAACCTAATGTATTCTTGTTAAACTTTAACAAAGCAAGTAAATTCAGACTGCTGGCGGTTCAGTGTAAGGATAATGATTAAATGCTGTTAAGTAAAAATGCAATTGTAAGAACTAGAAAATGCTGAGCCACTGTCTCAGAATCACAAGGTTCTAAATGCGAATTCACTATGAGAACATATATACAGATTTTTCTCTTTAACTTTAAAAATGCAATCTGAAAGAAAATACATCCTAATGTTATTAGTGGTTACCTCTCAATAGTAGATAGTTTGTGTACTTTTAGTTTCTTTTTTGAAAATTTTCTCCGATTTTTCTACAAGGAATATGTTAGCTTTATAGTTACAGAAATATTAATGCATGGCTTAAACTTATTACGGTTTCATTAAATGCAGAAGAGAGCTTAATACAATTTCTATTCAGCTTTAAACACAACTATTTTTCTGATGGGAAACCCATTTTATGTGACCTCCTTGTGATATTGTATATTGGTTTTCATCTGTGGTTCCTGGCTCATAACTCCCATGACTCTTGTTACAGTCTTTTGTTACACTGGTGGGGCGCTTTAGGTCTCAGAAGCAGTCCTCAGAAAACAGCAATCTCTCTGACACTCTCCTGCCCCTCCTTTCATCTGCTCCTTTTTCTCCCCAAGGCAGGACTCTAATCTTCCCCTGCTTTTCCATCTTGAAGCTGGCTGTAAAGAAATTCTCTGGGCTGGAAGGGTGGTTCACACCTGTAAGTCTAACACTTTCACAGGCCAAGTCGGGAGGACAGCTTGGGACCAGGAGCTCGAGACCAGCCTGAGCAATATAGCAAGACCCAGTCTCTACTAAAAATTTTTTAAAAGAGGCCAGGCGTGATGGCTCACATCTGTAATCCCGGCACTTTGGGAGGCCTAGTCGGCAGATCTCCTGAAGTCAGAAGTCCGAGACCAGCCTGGCCAACATGGCAAAACCCTGTCTCTACTAAAAATACAAAAAAAAAAAAAAAAATTATCTGGTCATGGGGCGCACGCCCCACATAGTTGTGAGGCTGAGCCAGGAGAATCGCTTGAACCAAAGGAGGTGAAGGTTGCAGTGAGTGGAGATGGCAGTACTGCACTTCAGCCTGAGCAACAGAGTAAGGCTCTGTCTCAAAAATAAATAAATAAAATGAATAAAATTTTTAAAAATAAAAATAATTGCCAGGTCTGGTGGCTCACGCCTGTAATCCCAGCACTTTGGGAGTCCAAGGCAGGTGGATCGCCTGAGGTCAGGAGTTCGAGACCAGCCTGGCCAGCATGGTGAAACCCCATCTCTACTAAAAATACAAAAATTAGCCAGGCGTGGTGGCAGGCACCTGTAATCCAAGCTACTTGGGAAGCTGAGGCAGGAGAAGCACTTGATCCTGGGAGGTGGAAGTTGCAGTGAACCAAGATAGCACCATTGCACTCCAGCCTGGGCAACAGAGCAAGACTCTGTCTCTAAATTAATTAATTAATTAAAATAAAAATAATTTTGGCTAGGTGCAGTGACTGACGCCTGTAATCCCAGCACTTTGGGAGGCCAAGACAGGTGGATCACTTGAGGTCAGGAGTTCAAGACCAGCCTGGCCAATATGGTAAAACCCTGTCTCTACTAAAAATACAAAAATTAGCCAGGCACGGTGGCACAGGCCTATAATCCCAGCTACCCAGGAGTCTGAGGCAGGAGAATCACTTGAACCCGGCAGGCGGAGGTTGCAGTGAGCTGAGATCACGACACTACACTCCAGCCTGGGCAGCAGAGCAAGACTCTGTCTCTAAATAAATAAATAAATACATATTTTAAAAAATTATCTGACCTCCCTTGTCTGACTGTAGGTCATAAGACCCCCATAAGAAAGGGTCCTGCCCATATCCTGGAGGAAGGAATGCTACAGAGAGAGGCCAAGAAAAATCTGAACAGATAGGCATTGCTGGGTTTCCCCTACTCCATGTTTCAATTATGTCTACCCAGTGAAGTCTCCATAAAAAGCCCAAGAAAATGGGGTAGGGAGAGCTTCTCAATATCTGAATACATGGAGGTTCCTGGAGTGTGGTATGCCCCTTCTCATACCTCACGCTATGCATCTCTTCCTCTTGTATCCTCTGTAATATTCTTAATAATAAACTAGTAATAAACCTAAATAAGTGTTTTCTTGAGTTCCGTGAGCTGCTCTAGCAAATTAACCAAACCAGAGGAGGGGGTTATGGGATTCCCAATTTATAGGTGGTTAGTCAGAAGCCAGGGTAAAACAATCTAGGACTTGTGATTGGCATCAGAAGTGGGGGCAGTCCTATGGGATCTGACACTATCCCCAGGTAGACAGTATCAGAATCGAACTGGAGGGCCGGGCGCGGTGGCTCAAGCCTGTAATCCCAGCACTTTGGGAGGCCGTTGGGGGTCCGAGACGGGCGGATCACGAGGTCAGGGAGATCGAGACATCCCTTGGCCTAACACGGTGAACCCGTCTCTACTAAAAATACCAAAAACTAGCCCGGGCGAAGTGGCGGGCCTGTAGTCCCAGCTATCCTCGGGAGCTGAGGCAGGAGAATGGCGTAAACCCGGGGAGGCGGAGCTTGCAGTGAGCTGAGATCTGGCCACTGCACTCCAGTCCCGGGCGAACAGAGCGAGACTCGCCAAAAAAAAAAAAAAAAAAAAAAAAAGAATCCGAACTGGAAAGATGCTCAGCTATTGTTTGATGCAGAACTGATTGCCCCACACATTTATTTGGCCACAGAAATCTTCAGTGTTGATTGTAATGGTGTGAGAGCAGAGGAAAAAGTTTGTTTTTCCTCTTACCCCTAATAGGATCTGGACTAGTAAGGGCAAATCTCTTCAGAATTCATTTTATAAGTTCTAAGTTCTATCCATAAGTATTTCCATATTTATTAACTTTCTTATTATCTTTGTGAAAGTTGCAGATACCAGGTCAAAATCACTTTTTCTCAGACCCAAACAAACTAGAGATGAAGAGCATGAGGGAGAAAGCTCAAGCTTGCATGTCTGAGATAAAGATCATCTCAAGAAACTAAAATAACCCCCTAAGAAATTCTTTCTTTAGGAATGCAGTAATTCAGATAAGATAAGATAAGATCATCTTTTTTCCCTTTTTTTTTTTTTTTTTTCTTTTTTGAGGCAGGGTTCTTGCTCTGTCACCCAAGCTGGAGTGTAGTGGTGCAAACGCCACTCACCGCAGCCTCCATCTCCTGGGCTCAAGCAATTCTCCTGCCTCAACCTCCCGACACACCTGACTATTTAAAAAGTTTTCTCTGTAAAGGCAGCCATGTTGCTCAGGCTGGTCTCCAACTCTTGGCCTCAAGCGATCCTCCTGCCTAAGCCTCCTAAGCAGCTGAGATAACAGGCATGAGGCAGGGTGCCAGGCCTGATAAGATGCTCTCCATAACACCTGCCCAGTAATGGCATCTTCAACAATGGCCAACTCTGACTTTGAGTATGCAAAACCAATAAACTCTGTTTTCAAGCAGCTTATCTGCACTTACTTTGCCAATAAAAGTTTCCCTTTACTACCCCCTCTTACATGCATATATGGCTTGTCAGGGCTGTGCCCCTTGGGCTATAATCCTCATTTCTCATTCCCAAATAAATTCAACATATTTGGAGTGTTTTGTTGTTGTTGTTGTTGTTAACAACATCTTAAAGGCCATTAGGGGCCCTAAAAACATCAAAATTCACTTTAGCTAAAAGGCTCAATCTCACCTAACATTTTCTAATGCTGCAAACAGATTTAAGTTTTTAACTGCTGCCCCTGCCTCCACTTCTTTCAAATAGATGTGTGCAAATTAATTGGCCGCCAATAGGAATTTAGCCCAGAATGTGGTAGTATCATCCTCAGTGGAATCGACATTGTCCTTCAGGGTTTCCAAAGGCTTCTTCAGTCATTTAAGAAACACTTGTCGCGCGCCTACCAATAGCCAGACCCTAAATGCAGTCGAGAAATGAGGCCCTGAAAGGGGCACCCTCTAAATGGCAGAGGCAAGTCAGTAAACAACAAACTCGAATCCAAAGTGCAAGAGTCACTTGGAAATATGACAAAGTGCCAGGTGAAGGGGTGTTCACTTAATTCGGCCTGCGTACGGGACGACTGGGGCGCTTTAGAGGGTGGGAGTGATCTGAAAACGCTTTTCTGAGCTTGATTTAAAAGCAGGAATCCAAGAATTTCCCCTAAGGCTGGAAGCACTTTCCGACAGAACCTCCCCATCTACGCAGCAAGGCTGGCAGAGCCCAGGGCTTGACCGCTGGTTTGGGAACCTCCGCTACGGGACGCGGCCCAGCCCAAGTCGCCCGCTCAGCCCGGCTCTGAGCACCCCCTCCTCTTTGTCCCCTCACCCCGTTCCCTCCTTCCACGGCCACCGATGGAGGGAAAGACTCCGCCCACCTCTGGGAGCGAAACATGGGCACGGATCTGGGCGCAAAATCGGATCCGTGCCACCCCCGAATACCAGTGGGCCGAGATTTGAGGCCTGAAAGGCCTGGGGAGGCGGGGCGGCGCCCCTCCCTGCCCGCGGCCTCGGCGAGCCCTGCGCAGCGGGGCGGGGACCACCGTGGGGTCACCCGGGCCCGACGCAGGAGGACTGCCCCCCCGCCCCGCCTCCCAGGCCAGCGCGGGCGCACGCAGCAGGCGCCCCATCCCAGTCGCGGCCCCTCTGAGCGCCCCGCGGCGCCCTCCTCCTCCGGCTCCCACCCACTCCAGGCGGGCGGGCGGGGAGAGCGCGGACACAGGGCAGGCAGGCCCGGGAAGCCCGCGAGGGAGCTGCGCCTGGCCGGCCTCCAGTCGCGGGGAACCCCAGGGGCAAGTGCGCACCGCACAGCCGGGACCCCACGCTTTACCTGGTGCGCTGGAGGAGCAGGTGGGAGCCAGGGTCTGGCGGGCTCAGCGTCGGCCCTGCCTCACCTGGGCGGAAGTGAGAGGCCTAGGGTGGCCGCGCCTCACCTGGCAGGCCCTCCCCTCGCCCCGACTCTCCCCGCCCGGGGCGGGGCGCCGGGGTGGCGCGGGGGCGGGGGAGGGAGCCCGGGGCTGCGGGAGGCGGGCTCCAAGGAGGGAGGACGGTTGCCATGGCTGTTTCTGTGCAGGTGAATTCCTGCAGGGCGCGGGATGGCCAAGGGCCTGGGAAAAGTGGGCTGTGGGAGCGGGGGAGCGGATGGGACCGCGCTTGGTGGGGACAGCCGGCACTGACGGGGAGGGAGATCCGGACAGACCGGTGTGGTTGGAGGCCTGCGTGGAGAGCGAGACCCAAGATCCAGGAAATTGGGGAGGATATCAATGAAAGCGTTCGGTCAATCCGCTTAACACCTTGCCTTTTTGCCCCTTTCCTTTCTTGTTCTCTCATCCCTCGTTTTCTATATCCGCTGACGCAAAATAAAATATTCTAAAACGTGTAAATGTGGGAGTCATTATTTTCTTCTCATTTAGTGGAAGGAAGAAATCCAGCAGTATTTGCCTGCCGAATGCTGGGTGCTAGCTTATGCAATATCTCAATTACTCTCTGAAGAAACTAATGAGGAAACCGTGCACCAGGTAGGTGGACTGGCCCAAAGTTTGGAACACAGGCAAGGCATTTTGACTCTAAATACAGTGATGATTTCACTATACATTAATTTTCTTTTATTTGTGTATCACACCTTCGAGAAAAATATACCCCGATGGTATTCTTCCACTCCCTTTAATAACTTTAGACTTTTGATGATAGGGGTTTTACTTGCCTGATACAGTCCACACATTAACGATAAAGAGAATCAATCTTCAGGTATCTTATTCATAGAGTACATACAGTAATTGTTAAACACTGTGATTGACTCTGGGAAGATGTGTAAAATGGTATCCTTGTCCCCAGGAAGATGAGGAATAGATACAAAACAACTACAACATAAAGACTTTTAGACCGGGCACGGTGGCTCACGCTTGTTAATTCCAGTACTTTGGAAGGCCCAGGCGGGTGGATCACCTGAGGTCAGGAGTTCGAGACCAGCCTGACTAATACGATGAAACCCCATCTCTACTAAAAATACAAAAATTAGCCAGGCGTGGTGGATGCCTGTAGTCCCTCTACACAGAAGGCTAAAGCAGGAGAATCACTTGAACCCAGGAGGCAGAGGTTGCAGTGAGCCGAGATCCTGCCACTGCACTCCAGCCTGGGTGACAGAAAGAGACTGCAATGCAAAAACAACAACAACAAAAATGAGCCTGGAGTGGTGCTGTGAGCTTGTAGTCCCAGTTACTCTGTGGGGCTGAAGTCGGAGGATCACTTGAGCCCAGGGGTTCAAGACCAGCCTGGGCAACAGAGCAAGACTCCGTCTCAAATAAATAAATAAATAGGCCGGGCGCGGTGGCTCAAGCCTGTAATCCCAGCACTTTGGGAGGCCGAGACGGGCGGATCACGAGGTCAGGAGATCAAGACCATCCTGGCTAACATGGTGAAACCCCGTCTCTACTAAAATACAAAAAAACTAGCCGGGCGACCTGGCGGGCGCCTCTAGTCCCAGCTACTCGGGAGGCTGAGGCAGGAGAATGGCGTGAACCTGGGAGGCGGAGCTTGCAGTGAGCTGAGATCCGGCCACTGCACTCCAGCCTGGGTGACAGAGCGAGACTCC
>NW_016806642.1:7784007-7788703 GCF_001698545.2 Rhinopithecus bieti
TTAGGAATTAACAAACTACTGAGGGAAATAATGTTAGGCAAATTACCAAATGGAAGCCAGACCTCAGAAAATGAAGAGATCTATTATGTTTTTTGAAAGCCTGGGTTAGAACTTAAACAGATCTTAACCAGAGTCAGATTAATTTAGGTAAAATGGAAAAGGAAAGGCTTTCCAAGTCAGAGGGGCAAAATAAAGAAAGTTGGAAATCAGGTGGGAAAAGGGAGAGGATCGAAAAACTACCTGTCAGGTACTATCCTTATTACCTGGGTAATGAAATCTGTATATCAAACCCCCATGGCACACAACTTGCCTATGTAACAAACCTGGTTTTGTTGTTGTCGTTTTGAGACAGAGTCTCGCTCTGTTGCCCAGGCTGGAGTGCAGTGGTGCAGTCTCAGCTCACTGCAACCTCTGCCTCCCTGTTCAAGCCATTCTCCTGCCTCAGCCTCCCGAGTAGCTGAGATTACAGGTGCCAGCCACCACACCCGGCTAATTTTTTGTATTTTTAGTAGACATGGGGTTTCATCACATTGGCCAGGCTGGTCTCAAACTCCTGACCTCGTGATCCAGCCGCCTCAGCCTCCCAAAGTGCTGGAATTACAGGCGTGAGCCACCGCGCCTGGCCTACAAACCTGTGCATGTAGCCCTGAACCTATAATAAAAATTAAATAGGAAAAAAAAGAAAGGTGGAGACCAATTATCTCAAAGAATCACCTTGTAAATATTGGTATCTTCTTTTATTTTATTTTTTTATTTATTTTAAAATTGAAATTGAATCTCACTAATGTTACCTAGGCTGGCCTCAAACTCCTGAGCTCAAGCAATCCTCCTACCTAATATCCTTCTTGAAAAGCTGAGAATACAGGCACACACCACCACATCTGGCTATTGAGCCTCTTCTTTATTTATTTATTTATTTACTGTAGAGAGAGGGTCTCACTATGTTGCCCAAGCTACTCTCAAACTCCTGGCCTCAAACCATCCTCCTGCCTCAGCCTCCCAAAGTGCTGGGATTACAGGCATGAGCCACCATGCCTGGCCTCTTCTTTATTTTTTATGTATTTATGTAATTAATTAATTTTTTTTTTTTTGAGACAAGGTCTCACTCTGTCACCCAGGCTGGTGCACAGTGGTGCAATCATGGCAGCCTCAAATTCCTAGGCTCAAGCAATCCTCCCACTGCAGCCTCCTGAGTTGCTGGGACTACAGGCATGCACCATCATGCCTGGCTTGCTTGCTTATTTATTTATTTATTTATTTATTTATTTATTTATTTATTTATTTGTTTGTTGAGATGGGGTCTTGCTGTTGTCCGCTCTGGCTGGAGTGCAACTGCAACCTCCGCCTCCCAGGTTCCAGCAATTCTCCTGCCTCAGCTTCCTGAGTAGCCTACATTACAGGCACCCGCCACCACACCCAGCTAATTTTTGTATTTTTAGTAGAAATGGGTTTCACCATGTTGGCCAGGCTAGTGTCAAACTCCTGACCTCAGGTGATCCACCCACCTCGGCCACCCAAAGTGCTGGGATAACAGGCATGAGCCACCACACCCAGCCTGCCTCTTCTTACTTTAATATTAAATGATGTTGTGAACATATTCCCCTTTTTTCAAAAAGTTATATAATTTTAAATTGACCATGAAACCAAGTCCAAACTCCTTTTCTTGCTATTCAAGGCCCTTTAAACTCTCCCTTTCTTGCTGACTTTTTTTTTTTTTTTTTTTTTGAGACAAAGTCTCGCTCTTGTCCTCCAGGCTAGAGTGCGATGGCACGATCTCAGCTCACTGCAACCTCCGCCTCCCAGGTTCAAGTGATTCTCCTGCCTCAGCCTCCTGAGTAGCTGGGATTACAGGTGCCCGCCACCCCACCTGGTTATTTTTTGTATTTTTAGTACAGACGGGGTTTCACCATGTGGGCCAGGCTGGTCTAAGAATTCCTGACCTCAGGTAATCTGCCTGCCTTGGCCTCCCCAAAGTGCTGGGATTACAGGCGTGAACTACTGCACCTGGCCCCTTCTTGCTGACTCTTCAACCTAATCTGCACTTTACCTCTGGAGGATCTTACTCTGAGCAAATTTATCTATTCCATATCCATGGATCACCAATGGCTTTTCTGTTGGTTTCTTACCCTCTTTCCCCTGCCTGGAATGTTCTGTAAGCCCTACCCTCCCTCTAGAGCTAGACTCAAGTCTCACCCCTTCTGAGAAGCTGCCTCCCTGACCACCCCAGGAAACATCATCTCTATCAGTTTTAACCTGATTTTCTCTACATTTCTGTGCTGTTAATTAATTTTACCTCACCAACCACCTGTCTTCCTTTGTGTTGTTAATTAACTAATTAATTTTTTCAGGCCAGGTGTGGTGACTCACGACTGTAATCCCAGCACTTTGGGAGGCTGAGGCAGGTGGATCACCTGAGGTCAGGAGTTTGAGACCAGCCTGATCAACATGGGGAAACCCCACTAAAAATACAATAATTACCCGGGCGTGGTGGCACACACCTGTAGTCCCAGCTACTCAGGAGGCTGAGGCAGGAGAATCGCTTGAACCCGAGAGGCAGAGGTTGCAGTGAGCTGAGATCTCACCATTGCACTCCTGCCTCGACGACAGAGCAAGACTCCAACTCAAATAAAAAAATAAAAATAATTAAAAAATGGAGACAGGGTCCCACTCTGTTGTCCATGCTGGAGAGCAGTGGTGAGATCGTAGCTCACTGCAGCTTTGAACTCCTGGGCCCAAGCCATTCCCCCATGTTAGTCTCCTGAGAAGCTGGGACTAAAAACATGCACCACCATGCCCAGCTAATTTTAAAATTTTTTTATATTTAGAGACAAGGCTTCTCTATGTTGTCCAGGCTGGTCTCAAACTCCTGGGCTCTAAGGGCTCCCAAAGTGCCTTGGCCTCCCAAAGTGCTGGGATTACAGGTGTGAGCCACTATACTTGGTCTCTTAATTTAATGTGAACTTTTTTTTTTGGCTCTCACTTGGAATTTAAATTTTTAAAAATTTATCCAATAAATTTTTAAACAAGGTTTAGCTGTACCACAAAACACTTATCTCTGAGAATCCTCAAGAGTGACTTTTTTTGGCCAAGCACGGTGGCTCACGCCTGTAATCCCAACACTTTGGGAGGCTAAGGCGGGCAGATCACAAGGTCAGGAGTTCGAGACCAGCCTGACCAACATGGCAAAACCCTGTCTCTACTAAAAATACAAAAATTAGCAGAGCGTAGTGGCACACATCAGTAATCCCAGCTACTCAGGAGGCTGAGGCAGGAGAATCGCTTGAACCCAGGGAGGCAGAGGTTGCAGGGAGCCAAGATCATACCACTGCACTCCAGCCTGGGTGACACAGTGAGACTCCATCTCAAAACAACAACAACAACAACAACAACAACAACAACAACAACAACAAAAAACAAAGAGTGTCTTAAAAAAAAAAAAAGAGATGCGGTCTCACTCTGTTGCCCAGACTTGAACTGCTGGGCTCAAGTGATCCTCCAACCTCAGCCTCTCAAGGTGCTGAGATTACAGCTGTGAGACACCATGCCCAGCCCAAGATTGTCTTAGTCATAGAATGATGAAGAAAGATGAATTTTTAAAAGTACAAGCTCTTGTCAACCTAAAACTACAACAGGGAGAGATAATCCAAAGACAATGAATTTGTCAACTAAAGAAAAAAATCAAGCTTTTAAAGAATTAAAGTTCGTTTCATTCAGAAGTCTTGGGGAGTGGGACACAGTGGCTCATGCCTGAAATCCGAGGCCTTTGGGAGGTCAAAGCAGGAAGATTGCTTGAGGCCAGGAGTTTGAGATCAGCCTGGGCAACATATTGAGACCCGCCTGGGCAACATATCAAGACCCTGTCTCTACAAAAAATGGATTAAAAAAAAAGAAAAGCCCAGTTTCGTGGTGCATGCTTATAGTTCCAGCTACTCAGGAGGATCCCTTGAGCCCAGGAGTTGGAGGCTGCAGCAAGCTATGGTTGCCACTACACACCACAGCATGGGGGACAGAGTGAGACCCTATCTCTACTTGTCTTTAAAAAAATAAAGTTATAAAATTTTGGCCGGGTGCGGTGGCTCACACCTGTAACCCCAGTGCTTTGGGAGGCCGAGGCAGGTAGATCAACAGAGGTCAGGTGTTCAAGACCAGCCTGGCCAACATGGCGAAACCCCGTCTCTACTGAAAAAATATATATATACAAAAATTAGTCAGACGTGTTAGCGGGCGCCTATAATCCCAGCTACTCAGGAGGCTGAGGCAAGAGAATTGCTTGAACCTGGGAGGAGGAGGTTGTTGCAGTGAGCTAGATCATGCCACTATACTCCAGCCTGGGTGATACAGACTCTGTCTCAAAAAAACAAAACAAAAACAGTTATATTGAGGATTGCAGACAGAGGCCTACAGAAGAGCAGGAACAGTCCCTCTGAGAGGTGCTGTCAGACTGGTCTGACACAGTATTATAACCCACTGCTTACATACAGGTGGAGGAGGTTCAGTACATGCAAAACCACATCAAAGTTACTCAGAAGTTACATTAAAGCAGAATCACACCAAGGTTTGAGTGTAAAAATACATCTAGTTATAGATAACGGAGGCATAACCACTAACCCCATCAGATGTGGTCTTATGTGTAAGAAAAGAAAAGACAAGAAAAGACAAGGGTCATTCATCCTTTTTTTTTTTTTTTTTTTTTTTG
>NW_016806642.1:7789553-7801290 GCF_001698545.2 Rhinopithecus bieti
TTNTTTTGAGATGGACTCTCGCTCTGTCGCCCAGGCTGGAGTGCAGTGGCGCGATCTTGGCTCACTGCAACCTCTGCCTCCCTGGTTCAAGCAAATTCTCGTACCTCAGCCTCCTGAGTAGCTGGGATTACAGGCACACGCCAAAATGCCCAGCTATCTTTTTTTTCTATTTTTAGTAAAGGCGGGGTTTCACCATGTTGGCCAGGCTGGTCTTGAACTCCTGACCTCAAATGATCCACCCGCCTCAGCATCCCAAATTGGTGGGATTATGGCACGAGCCACCACGCCCCGTGGGTCATTTATCTTTTAAGGAATATAGTGACTCAGACAAGAGATGTGGCGGGCCGTGTGCTCTATCCTGTTTTGTCTTCAAAGCGTTTTTCCAAAGAGCTGTAGTCATCACAGAATCAGGGCTTTATGAAATTATGCTAGCAGGCAGAAATAAGCAACTATGACTTCTTACATTTGCTACTTGGTCTCACAAAGTTATTTAGGAAAAAGCAGAAACATTGCAATGGGAAATGTGTGTGCCATGGCAACCACTTGCACATTTGGGGAGGTTGAGGTAAGGGGAAGCTTTTAAAGGCAAAAGAAGTACAGAAGGACAAGTAAGTTGTTTTGAAACAAAGGCAACATTGTTTACCGAGGCTTATTTCAAGTCACTTCTTTTGTTTGTTTGTTTGAGATGGAGTCTCGCTCTGTCGCCCAGGCTGGGGTGCAGTGGAGCGATCTCGGCTCACTGCAACGTCTGCCCCCCGGGTTCCAGCGATTCTCCTGCCTCAGCCACCCAAGTAGCTGGGTTACAGGTGCCCACCACCATGCTCAGCTAATTTTAGTATTTTTAGTAGAGATGGGGTTTTGCCATGTTGGCCAGGCTGGTCTCAAACTCCTGACCTCAGGTGATCCACCCACCTCGCCCTCCCAGAGTGCTAGGATTACAGGCCTAAGCCACTTCTTTAGGAGAAACAGTGTATGGGGCAAGTGTTATATTTCTGGCTAACTGTCCTTATGCTTCATGCAGCCCTTGGCAGAAGTTCTTGTTACAGGCATATAAAAGGGTCTCAGAGAGAGTCTTTTTTGTAATAATTTTTTTTTTTTTTTTTTTAAACAGGGTTTTACTCCCATAGCCCAGGCTGGAGTGCAATGGCATGATCTTGGCTCACTGCAACCTTGGCTTCCTGGGCTCAAGTGATTCTCCAGGCATGTGCCACCGCACTCAGCTGCTAACTTCATCTTTATATTTTTTATTCTCTGAAACCAGAAGATATGAACTTGACTCTTGACTCCTTCATTTCCTAAAATAAAACCTTGCCAAGTTACTTAACCTTTCTCATTCTCATTAGTGAAACTGCAGTGCTCACTTCATATGGTAGTTTTGAAGGTTAAATGAAGGAATACATGTATTGCACATATCTGGCACAGAGAAAGTGCTTAATAAGGCCGGGTGCAGTGGCTTATGCCTGAAATTCCAGAACTTTGGGAGACTGAGACGAGTGGATCGCCTGAGTTCAGGAGTTTGAGACCCGCCTGGCCAACATGGTGAAACCCTGTCTCTACTAAAAATACAAAAATTAGCTGGGCGTGGTAGAGGGCGCCTGTAATCCCAACTATTTAGGAGGCTGGGGCAGGAGGATCGCTTCAACCTGGGAGGCGGAGGTGACCGCACGATTGCACACCAGCCAGGGTGACAAGAACGAAACTCCATCTCAAAAAAAAAAAAAAGAAAGTACTCAATAAATGAAGTAGCACATACATGGGAACAAGTATGACAGACACTGGTGACCACAAAGAGAAAGCCAAGACTGGTAGTACGTAAAGTGAGGCCACAGCAGATGGACGACTTGAAAACATCACGAAGAACTTTAGGTTATAAGAGTTTTTATCTTTCATCTCTAAGAAATTAAAGAACCACTAACATTTTTTGAATAGGATTTTGAATACAATTTTGAAGATGGTATAGGAGTTTCAGCTACTCAGAAGGCTGAGGCAGGAGGATTACTTGAGCACAGGAGGTCAAGGCCACAGTGAGCGGCATTGGTGTCACCGTACTTCAGCCTGGGTGAGAGAGCAACACACTGTTTCCATAAAAAATTTAAAATATTGGCCGGGTGGTGTGGTGGCTCAAGCCCTGTAATCCCAGCACTTTGGGAGCCGACGGACGGGCGGGATCACGAGGCTCAGGAGATCAAGACCATCCTGCCGTAACACCGGTGAAACCTTCTCTACTAAAAAAAATACAAAAAACACTAGCGCCGGGCGGACGGTGGGCGTCGGCCTGCAGTCCAGTTACTCGCGGAGGCTGAGGGCAGGAGGACTGGCGTAAACCCGGGCAGGCGGAGCTTGCAGTGAGCTGGGATCCGGGCGCACTGCACTCCAGCTCGCGACAGAGCGGGACTCGCGTCTCACGAAAAAAAAAAAAAAAAAAAAAAAAAAAATTTAAAAATATTAAAAAGGTACACGTTATTTAAAAAAATAAAGACTATTTAATCTGGAAGGAAGTGTGCAAATGGGATTGACAGAAGTTTGGAAAGGGCCGTGGAATGAAGAATAGGAGGAACAAGAGGTCACTATAGCAAGGTTACAGAGGAAATGAATGATGCCTGAAAGAGAGTGAAAGTGTGTGAGTTAGAAGTGAAAGAGGAGGAACACCTTACAGATATTCAGTTGCTTATTGAGTTAAAGTGGTATTAAAAGTGAGAGCAGAGGGGGGAAACTGAAGGGTAAAAATTCTATCCGAAGTTGTTGAAACCTGACGAAAAGGGAGATTGGTTGTGAAATTGAGAAAAGCCAATTTATTTTGTTTTGTCCTGTGTTTTTTTTTCTTTTTTTTTTTTTTTTTCTTGGAGAAGGCAGACTGTTGATAAGTCAGTTTTAGGTCCTCATATTTGGACATTCAAGATAACAATGTAGTTGGCATATAAAAGTTAGGCGTTATTAAGTGAGTGAATAACGTTAATTTAATTTTTTGATGGTGGGCAGGTTAGATTAGTGCACCGCAAGGGGAGGACACATCACAAATACCGGGGAGTCAGAACCAGCATGGATACGAGTCCAAATTTCCAGAATTGTTTGTGAAGAAGGGTATAATATAAGATCTAGCAGACGCCCTAAACCTTCACCCGACATTTATCGACAGAGAAAAACGATCACCAGCCACCAGCACACTCACCCACATCACAGTCAAACTAACCAACAGAAAGGTCCTTGGCCAGCGGTGTGGTGCGCTCACTGCCTGTAATCCCAGACCACTTTGGCGCCAGCCGAGGGCGGGTTGGATCAGGAGGTCAGAAGAGTTCAAGACGCAACCTGCAGAAGATGCTGAACACTCCATCTCTACTAAAATACAAAAAAAAAAAAAAAAAAAATTCGCCGGGCGTGGTGGCAGGCACCTGTAATCCCAGCTACTCAGGAAGCTGAGGCAGGAGAATCACTTGAACTCGGAGGGTGGAGGTTGCAGTGAGCCGAGATCATGCCACTGCACTTCAGCCTGGGTGACAGAGTGAGACTCTGTCTCAAAAAAAAAAAAAAAAAAAAATTAGCCGGGCCTGGTGGTGGGTGCCTGTAATCCTAGCTACTCGGGAGGCTGAGGCAGGGAGAATTGCTTGAACCCAGCAGGTGGAGGTTGCAGTGAGCCGATATTGCACCACTGCACTCCAGCCTAGGTGACAGTGTAAGACTCTGTCTCAAAAAAACAAAAACAAAACAAAACAAAAAACTATTTGAGAGGAAGAATCTTCTACTTAATGTTTCTGTCCTAACTGTGGAAACAGAAGTTAGGCTGGTTCCCTCGGAAAGTTTTGCTACAGTGCAGAACTATCTGTTAATGTAATCAGTTGCATGTGAAAACCTTAGGAATGAAAAGATCCAATGTATAGAGATCCAAGATGAGAGCCCTTGAATCCCACAGGAAGCTACATTTCAGGCTTTACTTGTAATCCTTTTTCCTTATGTTTCTGCACAACAGTTTCCACCTTGGTTTGTACTATTTATGTCCTTTGCTTTCTATACAATTCTATAGAACTTTTATGTGACAAACAAATTAGGCATTGTAAAGATTGAGATTTAAGTTCTTACTAAATTTAGACAATGCATTGATCATGTGATCAGAGACTGTGTTTGCAAAGAAATAAAGTAATATATTTTACTGAGCCATGAGAAAATAGATTAAGGGGCAGTAAGAAGGGACAGTTTTTTTTTTGTTTTTTTTTAAAGACATTGTCAGTTCAAGAGTCAAAAGTTTTGTGTTGTTTCTTTACTTTCACGGGGAAACGTTTTTAGTTTACATACTGTAGAAAAGTATAAATATAATCATATATAATGGGATTAATCAGTAAAGAGACCCAGGCACAGTGGCTCAAGCTTGTAATCCCAGCACTTAGGGAGACTGAGGAGGGTGGATCACCTGAGGTCAGGAGTTTGAGACCAGCCTTGCCAATATGGAGAAACCAAAATACAAAAATTAGCTGGGAGTGGCGGTGGGTGCCTGTAATCCCAGTTACTCAGGAGGCTAAGGCAGGAGAATCACTTGAACCCAGGAGGCGAAGGTTGGAATGAGCTGAGATCTCACCATTGCACTCCAGCCTGGGTGACAAGAGTGAAACTCCGTCAAAACAACAACAACAAACCAGCAGAGTAAGCATTTTCAAAGAGTTAATTCAAAATCTACGTGGAAAATGACAAACACAAATATCAGCAATATTCTTGCAGTCAGCAGAAAAACATCTAATTTTGTCATAATCTCAATAAACTCAAACTAGAAAGTTGCATCCTTTAACCTCCCAACTTTCTTTATATTGTATTTTAAAAATCAGCGCTGGGCAAGGTGGCTCATGCCTGTAATCCTAGTACTTTGAGATGCGGAGGCAGGAGGATTGCTTGAACCCAGGAGGTTGAGACCACCCTGGGCAACATAGAGAGACCTCGTCTCTACAAAAAGTGAAAAATTAGCCAAGCGTGGTGACACAGGCCTGTGGTCCCAGCTACTCAGGAGGCTTAGGCGGAGGATGGCTTGAGCCTGGGAGATCAAGGCTGCAGTGAGCTATCATGGTGCCACCGCACTTCAGCCTGGGTGATAGAGTGAGACCTTGTCTCAAATTTAAAAAACAAAAATCAAACCAGAACATTTTAATTTTAAAAAATTTAAAATAATTTATTTTTTTCCCCACCATTCTAGGCTCTACAAACCAGAATATTCTTTTTTTTTTTATCTTACAATTTCATTGCATGCTTTTATTTTATTGTCATTTACTAACTGGTAAATGAATTCATCTCTTCATTTTTATACTTTCTGTGTCATTTTTTACTGAATATGCCTTTTGTAAATATCATATAGCAAATTTTATGTAGTCAAAAAATATTTAAAGAGTACTCACTATATTATCAATCACATTTTTGTTTGTTTGTTTGTTTGTTTGTTTGTTTGTTTTTGAGACAGAGTCTCGCTCTGTCACCCAGGCCAGAGTACAGTGGCGCAAACTCGGCTCACTGCAACCTCCGCCTCCCAGGTTCAAGTGTCAATCACATTTTTAAAAATTATTATACTTTAAGTTCTGGGATATATGTGCAGAACGTGCAGGCTTGTTACATAGGTATACACATGCCATGGTGTTTTGCTGTACCCATCAACCCATCATCTACATTAAGTATTTCTCCTAATGCTATCCCTCCCCTAGCCCCCAACCCCCTGACGGCCCTGGTGTGTGATGTTCCCCTCCCTGTGTCCATGTGTTCTCAGTGTTCAACTCCCATTTATGAGTGAGAACATGCAGTGTTTGGTTTTCTGTTCCTGTATTAGTTTGCTGAGAACGATGGTTTCCAGCTTCATCCATGTCCCTGCAAAGGACATGAACTCATCCTTTTTTATGGCTGCATAGTATTCCATGTAGTATTCCATGGTGTATATGTGTCACATTTCCTTCATCCCAATGTATCATTGATGGCATCTTGGGTTGGTTCCAAGTATTGTGGCTATTGTGAACAGTGCCACAATACAACACGTGTGCATGCTGTATTTACAGTAGAAATGATTTTATAATCGCTTTGGGTATATACGCAAGTAATGGGATTTTGCTAGGTCAAATAGTATTTCTGGTTCTAGATCCTTGAGGAAATCGCCACACTGTCCACCTGTCTTCACAATGGGTTTGAACTAATTTACAGCTCCCACCAACAGGTGTAAAAGTGTTTCCTATTTCTCCACAATCGCTCTCTAGCATTCTTTCCTGACTTTTTAATGATGCATTCTAACTGTGTGAGATGGTATTTCACTGTGGTTTTGATTTTGCATTTCTCTAATGACCAGTGATGATGAGTTTTATTTTTCCATGTGTTTGTTGGCCACATAAATGCTTCTTTTAAGAAGTGTCTGTCCACTGTTCGTCTTGGCCCAACTTTTTGATGGGGTTGTTTGGTTTTTTTCCTTTGTAAATTTGTCTTAAGTTTCTTGCGTAGATTCCAAACCAGAACATTCTAACAGCATCAAAATGGGTAGTCAAAATGCACAAGTAACTGTTCTTTTATTACCAGCATAATATGTGTAACAGCAATTTCCTGATCCTTAGTCTTGGACTTCTTAAACAAAAACTGGGAGGCCATTGGTTTGAAACTGAGTTCTGCAGCCTAGGCCTCCAAATACCAATCAAACCAAAATGGGACTCACTCATGCTAAAATTGCCACATGCTGCAACTGAAGGTTTAAGGAAGCAGATAGGTCCCCAAACAGACCCATTCTTTCCTGAAAGCAGAGATTCCAGTCTACACTGAGTCTCCATAATAAGAAAGTCGCCCTCTGCTTTAACCTTAAAAAAACCCTACAAACCCCTTTCTTTTTCTTTTTCTCCTCCTCCACCTCTCCAATTCCTCCTCCCCCTCTTTTTTTTGGAAGACAGGGTCTTCGCGGCTATTGCCCAGCCTGGAGTGCAGTGGCAGGAATCTGGGCTCACTGCAAGCCCTTTGAACTCCTGGGTCCATGTGATTTTCCAGGCTTCCAGCCTCCCTGAGTAGCTAAGGACTAAGAGGCATAGCCTAGGCAATTTTTTGCTTTTTGTAGAGATGGAGTGCTATGTTGTCCAGTGCTAGTCTTCAAACTCAAACTCCCTGGGAGCTCAAGTGATCCTTCCACATTGGCCTCCCAAAATGCGTTGGGGAAGCCCCGTGCCCGGCTCCACCACACATTTTTCTGTTTGCTGTTTCTCTGTTCCCCACCTTTACAAAACCCACCTGTTTTTACATTGCCCAGTGCAAGTTTGCTTTCTAAGTGTATAGAATGAAGGCTTGCCCCACTTTCTTGATTGTGACTAAAAGTTACATTAGATATATAACTGAATATATAAACTGAATTTGTTGTTAATTTTGCCTTTGGACAAGGGTTTTTTTTTTTTTTTTTTTTTTTTTTTTTTTTGGAACAGATTCCACTCTTGTTGCCCAGGCTGGAGTGCAATGGCGCCATTCTTGGCTCACTGCAACGCTCCGCCCTAACCGGGTTCAAGTAATCTCTCCTGCCTCAGCGTCCTGAGTAGCTGGGACTACAGGCGCATGCCACCACACCCAGCTCATTTTGAATTTTAGTAGAGACGGGGTTTCTACATGTTGCTCAGGCTGGTCTCTATCTCCTGACCTCAGGTGGTCCGCCTGCCTCAGCCTCCCAAAGTGCTGGAATTACAGGCGTGAGCCACTGTGCCTGGCCAGATTTTACCTAATCCTTGCCTCCTAACCGTATCATAAATTTCATCTCAGAATAGGGTTGAGGGATGGTGTTAAGCTGTATATTGTACACTTTATTGGCTTTTCTGTTTGGTTTTTGTGTGTGTTTTTGTCGTTGTTGTTGTTTGTTTGTTTTTGAATCAGAGTCTCGCTCTGTCACCCAGGCTGGAGTGCAGTGGGCACGATCTCAGCTTACTGCAACCTCTGCCTCCCGGGTTCAAGTGATTCTCCTGCCTCACCCTCTCGAGTAGCTGGGACTACAGGCGCCTGCCACCATGCCCGGCTAATTTTTTTTTTTTTTTTAAGTACAGACAGAGTTTCGCCATATTGGCTAGGCTGGTCTCGAACTCCTGACTTCAGGTGATCCACCCGCCTCAGCTTCCCAAAGTGCTGGGATTACAGGTGTGAGTCACTGCGCCCGGCCGGTTTTTGTTTTTTAAATTCAAGGTTTTTTTTTTGTTTTTTGTTTGCTTTTTTGAGACGGAGTTTAGCTCGTTACCCAGGCTGGAGTGCAGTGGCGGACCTGGGTTCACCGCAACCTCTGCCTCCCGGGTTCAAACGATTCTCCTGCCTCAGCCTCCCGAGTAGCTAGGACTACAGGCGCCCCCCACCATGCAGGACTAATTTTTGTTTTAGTAGAGACAGGGTTTCGCCATATTAGCCAGGATGGTCTTATTTCCTGACCTCAGGTGATCTGCCTGCCTCGGCCTCCCGAAGTGCTGGGATTACAGGCTGAGCCACCACGCCTGGCCTAAGTTAAAGTTTAAAGGTTCGTTTTCTAGGCTATACACTGCAACTTCCGCCTCCTGGGTTCAAGTGATTCTCCTACCTCAGCCTCTGGAGTAGCTGGGACTATAGGCGCGTCCCACCACGCAGGGCTAATTTTTTGTATTTTTAGAAGAGTCAGGGTTTCACCGTGTTAGCCAGGATGGTCTTGATCTCCTGACCTCATGATCCGCCCGCCTTGGTCTCCCAAAGTGCTGGGAATACAGGTGTGAGCCACCGCGCCCGGCCCAAGGCTATACTCTTTTTTTTTTTTTTTTTGAGACAGAGTCTCGCTCTGTCACCCAGGCTGGAGTGTAGTGGCGTGATTTCGCCTCACTGCAACCTCTGCCTCCCGGGTTCACGCCATTCTCCCGCCTCAGCCTCCCGAGTAGCTGGGACTACAGGCGCCCGCCACCACGCCCGGCTAATTTTTTTATTTTTTATTTTTTGTATTTTTAGTAGAGACGGGGTTTCACCTTGTTAGGCAGGATGGTCTCCATCTCCTGACCTCGTGATCCGCCGGCCTCGGCGTCCCAAAGTGCTGGGATTGCAGGCGTGAGCCACCGCGCCCGGCCCCTAGGCTATACATTTTTAAGCAGTCACATATCCTACAAAAACTAGTAGTGTTTCAACTACTGTTTTGGGAGAATTTTAAAAATTTTTTTCTTTTCTTTTTTTTTTTTTTTTCCAGCCATCTGCCCTCCTTGGCCTCCCAAAGTGCCAGGATTACAGGCTTGAGCCCAAACGTCAGGCCCAGGAGGAATATCTTAAGCAAAACCATTGTCCTACTACAGTAGCTAGTATGTGCTTCTAATGTAATAATTATCAAACAATTATCAAATAGTATTTAATTGTTTGTATTTTTCCTTACCAAACAGGAAGTGCTTACCTGCAGGGTTTTGTCTCAATTTTGAGTCTAGGGTCTAGCTTCATGCTGAGTACATAGTAAATGTTCAATTAAAACTTTTTTTTTTTCTTTTGGAGGGAGAGAGAGAGGACCGAAAAAAAGGAAAGAAAGGGAAAACAAAGGAAGAAAAAAGAGAAGGAAGAAGTCCATTTAGAATAGGAAGTTTATAATCAGACAACTACATTTCTCACTTAAATCATTTAAACCTGATTTAAATTATGTAAAATGTCTTAAATTAAAAATAGCGGCGGGGCACGGTGGCTCACGCCTGTATCCCAGCACTTAGGGAGGCCAAGGCGGGCGGATCACGAGGTCAGGAGTTTGAGACCAGCGTGACCAACTTGGTGAACTCCCATCTCTACTAAAAATACAAAAATTTGTCACGCATGGTGACGTGCGCCTGTAATCCCAGCTACTCAGAAGGCTGAGGCAGGAGAATCGCTTGAACCCGGGAGGCGGAGGTTGCAGAGAGCCGAGATCGTGCCACTGCACTCCAGCCTGGGTGACAGAGCAAGACTCCATCTCAAAAAATAGCGGAGGGGCATGGTGGGTCACGCCTGTTATCCCAGCACTTTGGGAGGCCAAGGTGGGCAGATCACAAGGTCACGAGTTCAAGACCAGCCTGACCAACATGGTGAAATCCTGTCTCTACTAAAAATACAAAAATTAGCCTGGCGTGGTGGTGTGTGCCTGTAATCCCAGCTACTCAGGAGACTGAGGCAGGAGAATCGCTTGAACCCGGTAGGCGGAGATTGCAGTGAGCCGAGATTACGCCATTGCACTCCAGCCTGGATGACATAGTGAGACTCCGTCTCAAAAAATAAAAAAATAAAAAAGCGTAGTATGACAGGGCGCGGTGGCTCTCACCTGTAATCCCAGCACCTTGGGAGGCCCAGACGGGCAGATCACCTGAGGTCAGAAGTTGGAGAGGGGCCTGATCAACATGGAGAAACCCTGTCTCTACTAAAAATACAAAATTAGCCAGGCGTGGTGGCGCATGGCTGTAATCCCAGCTACTCAGGAGGCTGAGGTAGGAGAATAACTTGAACCTGGGGGGCGGAGTTCGCAGTGAGCCAGATTATGCCATTGCACTCCAGCCTGGGCAACAAGAGCCAAACTCCATCTCAACTCCATCTCCGTCTCTGAATGAATGAATGAATGAATGAAGCATAATAATGCTGCAAAGTTGTTTTATTATGAAAATTTTAGGACCGGGCGTGGTGGCTCACGCCTGTAATCCCAGTACTTTGGGAGGTGGATCACCTGAAGTCATGAGTTCGAGACCAGCCTGCTCAACATGGTGAAACCTCTTCTCTACTAAAAATACAAAAATCAGCTGGGCTGGTAGCGGGTGCCTGTAATCCCAGCTATTTGGGAGGCTGAGGCAGGAGAATAGCTTGAACCTGGGAGGCAGAGGTTGCAGTGAGCCGAGATCATGCCATTGCACTCCAGCCTGGGCAACAATAGTGAAACCCTACCTCAAAAAAAGAAGAAAGAAAGTAAATTTAAAAACGTAGTTTATGTTTAAATATTACTTCAAATAGTTGTATGTCTTCCAGAATATATATTCCAAAATGAGCCCAGGCACAGTGGCCTCACACCTGTAATCCCAGCACTTTAGGAGGCAGAGGCAGGCGGATCACTTAGGCCAGGAGTTCAAGACCAGTCTGGCCAACATGGTGAAACCCTGTCTCTACTAAAAATACAAAAATTAGCTGAGCGTGGCGGCACATGCCTGTAGTCCCAGCTACTCAGGAGGTTGAGGCAGGAGAATCACTTGAACTAGAAGGTGGAGGCTGCAGTGAGCCGAGATCGTGCCACTGTACTCCAGTCTGGGTGACAGAGCGAGATTCTGTCTTAAAAACAAAAAAAAATTTACTTCTCATTATACCAGTGTTCTCAAAGTGCGGTCCCCGGACTAGCAACATCCACATCACTAGGGAACTCCTAGAAATGGAAATTATCCAGTCTCTCCCTACATCTTTTGTATCAGAAACTCTGAGAGCCGGGTCTGTCATTCTTTTTTAATAACTACTACAGGTGATTCAGATGCTACACAAAGTTTGAGAACCACCAAAGTGGTTGAAATGTGCTAAAGTATGGATGAAGAAGCACCACTCAAATTCAAATTTTTATATTGTTAGACAAAAAAGATTAAACTTAACTTTAAGAAAACATTTTTTTCTCACTATTAAAGTTCCCCACCACAGAACTTTTAGAACATATAGAAATTTAAAAACAACAGATGGAGGGAAAAAGTCTTCAACTTTTCACTTAGTCATAAAATTTGGTTTCTTCTTGTTACAGTTTCCACCCCCCAAATCATCTCCCACCTAAATTGTCACTTTTTTTTTTTTTTTTTTT
>NW_016806642.1:7802642-7838232 GCF_001698545.2 Rhinopithecus bieti
AACAGATGGAGGGAAAAGTCTTCAACTTTTCACTTAGTCATAAAATTTGGTTTCTTCTTGTTACAGTTTCCACCCCCCAAATCATCTCCCACCTAAATTGTCACTTTTTTTTTTTTTTTTTTAGGTGTAATGTCTTTCAGAGTTTTTAAGTTCTGTTCGTGGCAGCCTTCCAAAATCCTTCTCTAAAAAGTTACAGGAGGACATTATGTCAATTAGTAAGAGCATATAACTGAAATCTGGCAAACATCAATTTCATTCCGACTGAGTCACTTAGTGATTAAGGTCAGTGTGTTTCAGCGTCTTTGAGCCTTGTTCCTTATCTGTAAACCCAAATCCTATCAGGGCTAATTGCGATGATGTCAGGAAAGCATTGATTCCAACCTCAGGCGCTGCTGGCACTTTCAGAGGATCCAGAAGCCTCAGCTAAGAGCACGGGAATGAGAAGCGGGTGAAGCACCTGATTGCCTAAACTAGTCGTTGCCTTCCTCCAGCACTCAAAGATCAACCTTAGCTCCTTCCAAGGGTTCGAGGGGCAAAATTCGTCCCGAGGGACAGGGTACATGCATATTTTAAAAGGGTCTCCGAAGCGACGGAACTTGCCTCTATACTTTGCGAGGTCCCTTTAAGAACGTCGCCCTGTTGCCCTTCTCCCTCCCGCTCCTGGGCGGAGGAGGAAGCGGAAGAGGCGAGGGAAGTGTCGGTCTCCAAGATGGTGGCCGCGTGGCCGTCAGGTCTGTCTGCTCCGGAGGCCGCGACTGCTAGACTCCTCGGTGTCCTCTGGTTCGTCTCAGTCACTACAGGACCTTGGGGGGCTGTTGCCACCTCCGCCGGGGGCGAGGAGTCGCCTAAGTGCGAGGACCTCAAAGTGGGACAATATCCTCTGTGGGGAACACCCCCCCATGGAGGCGAGGTAGAGTTGGGGTCGCAGGTGGGTCGCTGCCCTCAGGATCGGCTAGGGTTGTACTGAGTGAAAACGATAACCTGATCTGTGGCTTCTAATGACTGAAGGATCCCTGAAGGTGAACAGAGTTGTGGAGATGGCGGGGCCAGAGGCCACCCTTTGTGATTTCCTTATGATTTTACTAGTCATTGGCGCTTCCTCTTCTGATCCACTTTTTTCTTTTTCTTTTTTATCAGTGTGCTTACTTGTTCAATAAAACATGTAGATCCTGAAGTATGCCAGGCCCCATTCTAGACACTAGTAATACAAAGATGGATAGTCTCTTACCCTGGAAATGTTTGCCACCTCTTCCTAGGGGGAAGACAAGTAGTAACGATCTAGCCGATGTGTGTTGCCCGTTTATCGTTAACTTTATGTATATTATGTATATTACCTCCTGTTATCCTCACACTTCATGAGATGCTAGACTGCCAGTGGACAAATTTCTTTCTGTTTTCTTTTTCCTTTTTTTTTGAGACAGGGTCTCGCTGTGTGCCCGGGCTGGAGTACAGTGGCGCGATCTCAGCTCACTGCAACCTCCGCCTCCCGGGTTCAATCAGTTCTCCTCCCTCAGCCTCCTGAGTAGCTGGGACTACAGGCATGCGCCACTACACCCGGGTAATTTTTGTATTTTTAGTAGAGACGGGGTTTACGCCATGTTGGCCGGGCTGGTCGTGAACTCCTGGTCTCAAGCGATCCGCATCCCCCTCGGCACGAGCCACCTCAGTGGACAAACTTCTGTTGCACTTTGTAACCTTGGATGACTTATTTGAACTCTGTTTTCTCATGAGTAAAAGCGTGGATAATTATGGCACAAACTTAAAGGTTTATTGTAATGTTTATGTATTATTATATTATTTGTAGAGACAGACTTCTCATTATGTTGCCCAGGCTGTTCTTCCCAAATTCCTGGGCTCCAGTGATCCTCCTGCCTCAAGTATTATTTAGCAATACTAAAGGTATATTTGTACATATGCTTATTGACTTGGACAAACTAGCAGCCTTTATTTACATGTGAATATCAACATGAGTGTATAATATGAATAGTAAAGGCATGATAATGTGTTGTGTTGGAATGTAGTCCATATTTCCTTAACTTTTTTTTACATATATTTGTAAAGATCCAAAAATAAATGATGCTACGCAAGAACCAGTTAACTGTACAAACTACACAGCTCATGGTAAGACTTTCAGAAACATGTCTTTAAAAATAATTTTAAAAACATTATTTCATAGGTCAATGTATGATCACTAAGGGCAATTAATAAATGCATTTTTTCTAAATGATAACATTATTACTCAGTTACCAGAGTAACTTAAAATTGGAGAACTAGCTAGGGGCTGTCAGTATTTAATTTAAAAAAGAATTCTACTTGTTCCGAAATGGTGAAGTTTCACCATATAAATAATAATAGGGCCGGACGTGGATGTTCCCAGATTCAGTTAGGAAAATGTACTTATATTTTATATACTTTATTTTCCCCAAATGAATAAGCATATCATTCCCTCACATGGAAAGTCTTCCTTTTATTTTCCTTTAGCTCTCCACTTACATCATCTGTGAATACTTACCTGACAGTTCTTGGCTAGTACCATAATACCTACAAGTCCTTTATGCTTCCCAGCAACTTCATCACTATCGTTTATGTCGCTTTGATAAATGTCATTTTTATTACTTTGATTATATTACTTTGGTTTATATTTGATTATATTTGTTTGATTTGGGGTGTGTGTTTATGTGTGTGTATTTTTTTTTTTTTTTTTTAGACGGAGTCTCACTCTGTCGCCCAGGCTGGAGTGCAGTGGCGCGATCTCTGCTCACTGCAAGCTCCGCCTCCTGAGTTCACGCCCTTCTCCTGCCTCAGCCTCCCTAGAAGCTGGGACTACAGGTGCCTGCCACCACGCCCGGCTAATTTTTTTGTATTTTCAGTAGAGACGGGATTTCACCGTGTTCGCCAGGATGGTCTCGATCTCCTGACCTCGTGATCCGCCTACCTCGGCCTCCCAAAGTGCTGGGATTACAGGCATGAGCCACCGCGCCCAGCCCATGTGTGTGTATTTAGCATTCAGTTGGCACCAAAATGATTTTTTACATGTTTATAAATTTATCACTAATTCTTAAGTGGATTCAACATTTTATTCCAGAAAACACCTAACTGGAGGGCAGGAGGGCAGACTTCTTTTGGGGCAGAAATTCTTTTCAGTTGTATAATTTCCTTTGAAATCCCCCTATCTACAAAAAAACACCCTGGAGGCTAGAAAAATACTTTTTTTTTTCTCTTTTTTTGAGACAGCCAGCTGCCAGCTTCCCAGTATGAAGCGAGATGCTTGAGTTACAATAGTATTCACAGATTTCTAGCATCTTTCATATGAATGATTGAAACAACTATTTGAGAACTAACTCTTCTTTATGTGTAACTCTATTCTCTGTGTTCTGAAAGCTATGATATAAAAGACTTCGAAGTGTAAAACAGGCAAATCAAAGGATATTTATAAGTTAACTACAAAGGAAAGGATTACTTACAAAGTTCCTTTAAATGGCCAGTGGCTGAGGCAGGCGGATCACAAGGTCGGAGGTTCGAGACCAGCCTAGCCAACATGGTGAAACCCTGTCTCTACTAAAAATAGAAAAATTAGCCGGGTGCAGTGATGGGCACCTGTAATCCCAGCTACTCGGGAGGCTGAGGCAGGATAATTGTTTGAACCCGGGAGGTGGAGGTTGCAGTGAGCCGAGATCGTGCCATTGCACTCTGGCCTGGATGACAAAGCAAAACTCTGTCTCGGGAGGAAAAACATTTTCTTTAAATGTAATATATCTAAATAAAATAAATGTATACATACTAAGCAATATCTCCTATATAAGGCATATATTATTTTCTTTCTGGGAGGTCTCATTATGTCATCCAGGCTGGAGTGCAGTGGTGCCATCTCGGTTCGCTACGACTTCTGCGTCCTATGGTCAAGTGATCCTCCCACCTTGGCCTCTGGAGTAGCTGGGACTACAGGTGTGCGCCACCACTCCCAGCTAATTTATTTTATTTTACTTTTTGTATTTTTGGTAAGGACAAGGTTTCGCCATGTTGCCCAGGCTGGTGTCAAACTCCTGAGCTCAAGCAATCTGCCTGCCTAGGCCTCCCAAAGTGCTGGGTTTACAGGCATGAGCCACCAGGACTGGCTTCCTGGCTTTTTTTTTTTTTTTTTTTTTAATTGTAGAGATGAGGGTTTCTCTGTATTACCCAGCCTGGTCTTGAACTCGTAGGCTCAAGCAGTTCTCTTGCTTTGGTCTCCCAAAGTGGTGGGATGACAGGCATGAGCCACTGTGCCCAGCTAGTTGCCTTTTTTTAAAACACACAGAAGCTCGTGGGCTAGCTATGGTGAATCAATTCTAAGTCCTGATTGGAGATGGATATCAAAATAGCTCATGAAACATGCTTTTTGGTTCTGACATAGAAGAAAAATATTAAGAGTTGTAAAAGTGTGAGTTAAGTGATCTCTCTCATTCTTCTAGCCAAAATTATTTTTCCTTTGTTTTTTTCACTGGGTATATGAAGAACTATTGTGAAATTCTCAAACTATGTTTACTTTTCCTTCTTTCTTTCTTTCTTTTTTTTTTTTGAGACAGAGTCTCTCTCTGTCGCCCAGGCTGAAGTGCAGTGGTGCAGTCTCAGCTCACTGTAACCTCTGCCTCCCGGGTTCAAGTGATTCTCCTGTCCCAGCTTCCCAAGTAGCTGGGATTACAGGCGTACACCACCAAGCCTAGCTAAGTTTTGTGTTTTTACTGCAGACAGGGTTTTGCCATATTGGCCAGGTTGGTCTTGAAGTCCTGACCTCAGGTGATCCACCTGCCTTGCCCTCCCAAAGTGCTGGGATTATAGGCGTGAGCCACTGAGCCCAGCCTAATTTTCTTCTTTCTTTTTCTTTTTTTTTTGAGACAGGATCTCACTCTGTCACCCAGGCTAGACTGCAGTGGCACCGTCCTCGCTCACTGCATCCTCCACGTCCCAGGCTCAGGAGATCCTCCCACCTCAGCCTCCTGAGTACCTGGGACTACAGGCACATGCCACTACACCTAGCTAATTTTTTGTAAATTTTGTGGGGGGTGGGTAGAGGTGGGATGTCGCCATGTTGCCCAGGCTGGTCTGGAACTCCTGGACTCAAGTGATCCACTTGCTTGGCTTTCCAAAGTGCTGGGATTACAGGCATGAGCCACGACATCTGGCTGTTTAATTTTCATAAACTAATGTTTGGGTAGTGATGAACGTGAGCAGTGTTTTACAGAGGGGAGTTTGGGGCTAGTGAGTAGGACAAAAGGCAAGGAAATTCTCTGTGACAATAAATTGGTGTGATCTTAAAACGGTTCCTGGTTAGCTCAGTATCATTCAACAAGCACATTTGTTTATTGAGAAAGTATTTATTGGTAATGAATAATTTAAAACTAAATTTAGTTTAATTATTAAGACAATTTATATTACAAAATATTGTTATTGATTGAGAATTTGTTCATTTATTTATATTTATTTATTTATTTTTTTGAGACGGAGTCTTGCTCTGTCGCCCAGGCTGGAGTGCAGTGGCCAGATCTCAGCTCACTGCAAGCTCTGCCTCCCGGGTTCTATGCCATTCTCCTGCCTCAGCCTCCCGAGTAGCTGGGACTACAGGCGCCCGCCACCTTGCCCGGCTAGTTTTTTTTTGTATTTTTTAGTAGAGATGGGGTTTCACCGTGTTAGCCAGGATGGTCTCGATCTCCTGACCTCGTGATCCACCCGTCTCGGCCTCCCAAAGTGCTGGGATTACAGGCTTGAGCCACCGCACCTGGCCTGTGTTTATTTATTAAGAAATTATTACATGGCAGGCATCTGCTAGGCGTTATAGGTGATCTACAAAAGAAGACATAATCCCTGACCTTAAGAAGCGTTCTGTCAGTCCAGGCGAGGTAGCTCACGCCTGTGATCCCAGCACTTTGGGAGGCTGAGGTGTGTGGATCATGTGAGGTCAGGAGTTTGAGACCAACCTGGCCAACATGGTGAAACCCTGTCTCTACTAAAAATAGAAAAATTAGCCAGGTGTAGTGGCACATGCCTGTAGTCCCAGCTACTTGGAAGGCTGAGGCAGGAGACTCGCTTGAACCTGGGAGGCGGAAGTTGCAGTGAGCCGAGATCATGCCACTGCACTCCAGCCTGGGCGACAGAGCCAGACTCTGTCTAAAAAAAGAAGAAAACAAAGAAGTGTTCTGTCTAGGTTATATACACACATATCAGCAAGTATTTTCAATTTTTCTGTCACTGAAATACAAAAAATATTTAGATTTTACCTCCAGAAAATTTTGCTGTGGTCCTTTGACAGAAGTCTTCTTTATTTTCTTAAGTTTGTATTATAGTATTTTTACAGAAAAGTGCATGTAGGTATAATTCAAATGATTTTCACAAACGACACACCTGTAAATGCTTCCAGATCAAGAAACAACATTATTAACATGCCAGAAGCCCTCTTCATAGTCTTTTATAGTCACTACTCTGCCTCAGTGGGTAACCACTATTTATTCTAACTTCTGACTGTAAATTAGTGTTTCAAAGAGTATATTATTTTTTATCTTTTTATTTGGAGATAGTTTCAAACCTACAGAAAAGTTAGAAGAATAAGAGTAGTACAAAGAACTCCACCGTAGGCTGGGCGCAGTGGCTCCCGCCTGTAATCTCAGCACTTTGGGGCCAAGGCTGGTGGGTCACCTGAGGTTGGGAGTTCAAGACCAGCCCAACCAACATGGAGAAACCCCGTCTCTACTTAAAAAAAAAAAAAAAAACCTGTAATCCTAGCTACTCGGGAGGCTGAGGCAGGAGAATCGCTTCTACCTGGGAGGCTAAGGTTTTAGTGAGCCAAGATTGCACCACTGCACTCCAGCCTGGGCAACAAGAGTGAAACTCCATCTCAAAAAACAAACAAAAAACAACAAACAAACCTCCATCTATATGCCCTTTACCCAGATTGACCAATTGTTAACATACTTTCTCTCTCTCAATTTGTTTGTGTATATACTTTTTTCTGCCCCTATAAATACTTCTGTGTTTTTCTTTAGAGATGTTCCAGATCAGATGTGGTGGCTCACACCTGTAATCTCAGCACTTTGGGAGGCTTAGGTGGGCAGATCACTTGAACCCAGGAGTTCTAGACCAGCCTGGGCTATGTGGTGAAACCCCGTCTCTACAAAAAATACAAAAAGCTAGCCAGGCATGGTGGCACACACATGTAGTACCAGCTACTTGGGAGCTGATGTGCGAGGACTACCTGAGCCAGGGAGGTGAGGCTGCAGTGAGCCCTGATTGTGTCACTGCACTCCAGCCTGGATGACAGAGCAAGACCCTGCCTCCAAAAAATAAATCAATAAAAAATAAAAAAATGAAAATAGAAATATTTTCTTAACATAAATACAGTTCAGTTATAAACTTTGGTAAATTTAATATTAATACATATGCTTTAATCCATATTCTTATTTTATCAGATGACCCAAATAATGCCTTTTTAGCATTTTCTCCCAGTACAGGATCCTAAAATCAGATTTTACATTTAGTTTTCTTTAAATTGGTACATTTCCACAACTTTCTTTGTCTTTTATGGCATTGATTTGCATGTTTGATGACTACAGCCTCCCTTTATTTAATAGAGTGTTCCTCATTGGGATTGTCTGATACTTCCTTTTGATTAGACTTAGGGTATACATTCCACGCTGTAAAATAACATAATTGATGGAGTGTCCTTCCCAACATCTCACGTCTGGGGGCACATGATAAGTATCTCTTTCTCCTTGGTGATGCTAATTGTTTATCACTCAGCTTTTTCTACTGTATAGTTAATATTTTTTTCTTCACAATTATAAATAATCTAAAGGGATACTCATTAAGGCCATGCAGATATCTCTCTATCACCCCCAGATTTACATCCCATTAATGATTCTGGCCTGAACGATTCTTTTTTTATAGAATGGTCAACACTTCATTCCATAAAATGGAAAAAGTGTTCCTTGGAACTATTCTTTACTCTGATAGTTGCAAAATGATTATTTTCCAAATCTAGCACTCTCAGAGGAGAACTCTTTTAATGCTAAAAATATGGAGATGGGGTTGGCTCTTGCCAACTTTATTTTTTTTCTCTCTTTTTTTTGGGGGGAGATAGGGTCTCACTCGGTAACTCAGGCTGGAGTTTGGTTGCAGGATCTCTGCTTACTGTAACCTCCACCTCCCAGGCTCAAGTGATCGATCCTTCCACCTTAGCCTCACCACACCCGGCTAATTTTTGCATTTCTTTTGTAGAGATGGGATTTCACCATGTTGCCTGGGCTGGTTTCTAACTCCTGAGCTCAAGCAATCCACTTGCCTCGGCCTCCCAAAATATTGGGATTACAGGTGTGAGCCACCACGCCTGGCATTTTTTTGTTGTTGTTGTTGTTTTTGGAGACACAGTCTTGCTGCTCTGTAGCCCAGGCTGAAGTGCAGTGGTGGGATCACGGCTCACTGCAGCCTCCATCTTCAGGACTAAAGCGATCCTCCTGCCTTAGCCACCGAAGTAGCTGGGATTATAGACATGCGCCACCAGTCCCAGCTAAGTATTTTTTTGCAGAGTTGCCCAGGCTAAATTTAGTCCTTTTTTTATTGTTATGAAACTTCATTGTCTGATTACATTATTTCTGGTTTAGCATTTCTGTATTTGAAAAACGTCGCTCCTTTCTACGCCAGGTGTGGTGGTGGTGTGTGCCTGTAATCCTGGCTGTTTGGTAGTCTGAGCCTGGAGGATGTCTTGAGCCCAGGAGTTTGAGGCTACAGTGAGCTATGATCATGCCACTTCACTCCATCCTGGGCAAGAGAGTGTGAGACACTGTTTCTAAAAAGAAACCAATCAAACAAAAAAAGCCACATTGCTGCTTTTTATAATGAATACTGTGTAGTTATTGGCTTGAATTGATATTATGTAAATCCTAGACATTGGTTAGAACCAAACCTTTTTGCAAGAAAACTGCAAATTGAATCATTTACAGGCTTGTAGCATGTTGCTTAATTTTGTCTGCTAGTTAACATTTATTGATAACTGGCTTCTTTGATGTTGTCATATTGATTTGCTTATTTTTGCTTATTGCTGAAATCAGTGTTAGCGTGGGATAATTATGATATAATGGAAAGAGTATTGATTAAGAGTAATGAGTTTTAGTCTAGGATTTAGAGAGTATTATTTGCTCTTTAGTCAACTCATTTAATTTCTTGGAATCTTAGTTTTCCTGTTTGTGAAAGGAAAAATATTATGAATTTGCTTACTTAATAAGTTCTTCTTTCTTACAAGGATGAAATGAAATTGTTATAAAGTATGTCTAAACAAACTCTAGGGTAGTGGGCTTCTTTTGAATTGATTAATTTCATATCATAAAATCTTATGTTAATTTTATAGCCACTTAAAATGTTATATTCATTTCTTTTTTGGGTCTTCTAAAGTAATTGGAATTTCTTTCTGATTTCCTCAGACGTGCGGGAATCTAGCTGTCTCTTTTTTCTGTGTCCCTGCCCCTCTTATAATATATTTTTTTGGGGGCATGGGGGGGGTGGGAGGTGGGGGGTAGGGTAGAGAGAGGCCTTGCTCTGTCACCCGGGCTGTAGTGCAGTGGCAGGATCATAGTTCACTGCAGCCTGGATCTTCCAGGCTCAAGAGATCTTCCTGCCTCAACCACCTGAGTAGCTGGGACTACGGGCACATGCCACCATGCCTGGCTAATTTTGTTTTCTTTAGAGAGAGAGTCTCACTATCTTGCCCAGGCTTGTCTTAAACTCCTGGGCTCAAGCGATCCTCCCTCCTTGGCCTCCCAAATTGCCAGGATTACAGGGATGAGTCACTGCACCTGGCCCCTAAACACTTTTTGAATACCTTTTCTAACCAAGCACTATGCTTTACACAACATATGTCTGCCTTCCTGCCTGCCTGCCTTCTTCCTTCCTTCCTTCCTTCCTTCCTTCCTTCCTTCCTTCCTTCCTTCCTTCCTTCCTTTCTCTTTCTTCTCTTCTCTTCTCTTCTCTTCTCTTCTCTTCTCTTCTCTTCTCTTCTCTTCTCTCTCTTCTCTTCTCTTCTCTTCTCTTTTCTTCTCTTTTCTTTCGACAGTCTTGCTCTGTCACACAGGCTGGAGGGCAGTGGCACAATCTTGGCTTACTGCTATGTCTGCCTCTCAGGCTCAAGTGATCTCTTACTTCAGCCTCCCAAGTATCTGGGACCACAGGCACAAGCCACCATGCTTGGCAAAGTTTTGTATTTTTTTGTAGAGATGGAGTGTTGCCATGTTGCCCAGGCTGGTCTTGAACTCCTAATCTGCCCACCTTAGCCTCCCAAAGTACTGGGATTACAGGCATGAGCCACTGCACTCAGCCCTTTGGTACTATTTTTACCTATAAAGAATCCAAAGTTTTGAAATCAGCAATGTCCAAATAAGTTGTTCTTATTCCAAAGGTCTTGTTCTTTGCATTATGAGGCTATAAAGCTGTTAAGGCAGTGCTTGCCTGAGTCTATAAGTGTTGCTTCCTCTTATTATATGATCTGGGTTATGAGGAAGGATCCAGATTGCTTAAATTTGAAGTAATCTACTATATCAAACCCCAGAGGGAATCAAGAAACAAATACATTTAGAATCAATGAAAATAATTTATAGCAGCAATTATCTATAATAGTTGATATATGCTAAAAATACAAACTCAGATTGTGTTAAAATAATTTAATAGATAAATTGCTCAATGAATTACCAACAAAAATTTGAGCGGTATTCTTAATTCTGGAGATGAAGTAAAGGGCAGTAATATTGTGCATTTCTTCCCTTGGTACCTTTATCAGAGGTAGGAGATTGAATTAGATTAGCCATGCATCTAATCCAGTGTGGCAACTCTTGTATTTTTGTGTGAAGAGACTACTATACCATTTTATATTTATCTTGCATATAAGTACATACATAATGTCACTTTTCCTGTCTAAAATTAAAGGCTTGTGTCATATTATATTGGCAGGTAGTTTGTTATAACATATTTGCTAGTCTTAGAAAGAACAATTACACGCTGTCTCTACAGAAAAAAATAAAACAGTTTCTTGACTTTTTCTGCCTTCAGTTTCCTGTTTTCCAGCGCCCAACATAACTTGTAAGGATTCCAGTGGCAATGAAACACATTTTACTGGGAATGAAGTTGGTTTTTTCAAGCCCATATCTTGCCGAAATGTGTAAGTACATTACTGACACTTAAATTTTCAGATTACTTGATTGCATCAAGAGATGAGATAATTTATGGGGACTATCCTGAAAATATATCTTTTATCTTTTTGCCTGTGTCAGAAAAACTTTAAGTGTTTGTTTTTTGGTTTTCGAGACAAGGTCTTGCTCAGTCACCCAGGCTAGAGTGCAGTGACATGATTACTTCTCACTTCAGCGTCAACCTCCTAGGCTTAAGCAATTCTCCCACCTCAGCCCCACAAGTAGCTGGACTACAGGTTTGTGCCACCATGCCTGGCTAACTTTTAATTTTTTTGTAGAGATGAGGTCTCCCTATGTTTCCCAGGGCTGGTCTCGAACTCCTGGCCTCACATGATTCTCCTGTCTCGGCCTCTCAAAGTGCTGGGATTTACAGGCATTAGCTACCACACCCAGCCAAGGGTGTATTTTTTTTAATAAATGCATTATAAATGCATTTTTTGTAAATGCATTATAAGTGTGTATTTTTTTAAATTATTGTCATTATATTTTCAGCCTAAAACTGTATATTGTTATAATTCTATTTGATGGCACCTAGTTTTGATTGTTTCAAGAAATAAAACACTGTACAGATAAATTGAACCTTAAAAAGGAAAAAGAAAAAAAAGAAATAAACCACCGTTAGACTATTGCTACAAGTCTATCAAATCAAGTAGAGCTGAGTAGTCCAGTATGTGGGACAAATAAAGACTATAAATGGCCTCATACCATGTTAATTGAGGTCAGTTTATACCACTGAGTTATGAAAAAATTGTCTTCAAAATGTGGGAGATTTCTAGAGTACAAATGGCAATTGTGTACCTATTGTATCAGAAAAACACTAATTAATTTTTTGCACATAAAGGGCATTTTAAACTTTGTTTTATTCTTTGTAATAAATATGGATGATGAATGGTAACGTTAAACAGAATTCAAAAGTTATCAGTTTGGCTAGCTAGGCACAGTGGTACATGCCTATAGTCCTAGCTACTCAGGAGGCTGAGGCCATAGGAGCCCGGAAGTTCAAATTCAGCCTGGGCAATATAGTGAGATACTGTCTCTTATAAAAACAACAACAAAAATGATCAGTTTGGGATACTAAGACAAACGGCTTTCTTTTGTTAGGAATTTCTCTATTTAAAGGACTTTTAGGCCTAGTGTGGTAGCTTACTCTTATAATCCCAGCACTTTGGGAGGCCAAGGCAGGAGAATCACTTGAGGCCAGGAGTTGGGGACCAACCTGGGCAAAGTAGGGAGACCCTGTCTCTACAACAATACAAAAATTAGCCCAGTGAGGTGGTGCTTGCCTATGGTCCTAGCCACTGGGAGGCTGGGGTGGGAGAATTACTTGGGCCCAGGAGTTTGAGGTTGTAGTGAGCTACGATCGCAGTAACAGAGTGAAACCTTGTCTCTAAAAAACTAAAATTAAAAATTTTTTAAAAAGGACTTTTAAGTTTGATTTCTCTTTCTGCTAAAGCTTATTATTCATTCTTATATTCCTGCTTTGTACCAAAACATGATTTAGTGTTATCTATTTTAATTATTGGCATTATATTTTCAGCCTAAAACTGTATGTTGTTACAATTCTATTTGATGGCAGTTAGTTTTCGTTGTTTCAAGAAATAAACCACTGTACAGATGAATTGGACCTTAAAAGGAAAAGAAAAAAAAGAAAGAAACTACCATTAGACTATTGCTACAAGTCGTTAGGATTCTTCGCAAGAACTTTTAGCGTTCTGTCTTTCCTTTTGATCCTACCTCATTGATTTAATGAGGGGCTTTTTATACAGCAAGGGGATTCCATCTTGCTGTATAATCCTAAGCCTACCACTGATCTTGGGTTCCAAGATTTCGCATTAGTTGAGTAAAAATTGTTAAAAAGGAATAGTTTCCAGTGTACTTAGATATGGTTTCATTTTTTTTCTGTTACAGAGGTAAGTTTAAAAAATAGGGTTTAGTTAATATTTAAATTTATAGATATTTCTACCTTAAACATTCTAAACAACTGATGTGTTAAATGCTGGTCCAAGATATAGGTTATAGTAAGAAAATCATCTGTTGAGAACAGCTAACCACTCAGGCTGGAACTTACAGGTTTATATTATTTGTAATGCTAACACCAGAATGGCCTGTTACTTAATTTCCAAGTTGATGCTGATTTTTCTTTCAGTGTCTCAAAATGGATTAGGCTGCATACAACTGAGCTGCGCTAATCATACTCATAAGTATTTTTTATTTATTTTTTTGAGACAGAGTCTTCCTCTGTAGCCCAGGCTGGAATGCAGTGTCACAATCATATCTCATTGCAGCCTCAACCTTCCAGGCTCAAGGCATACTCTCATCTCAGCCTCCCAAGTAGCTGGGACTACAGGTACATGCCCCAAAGCTCGGCTAATTTTTGTATTTTTAGTAGAGATGGAATTTCACCACATTGCCCAGGCTGGTCTCGAACTTCTGGCCTCAAGCAGTCAGCCCACCTCAGGCTCCCAAGGTGCTGGGATCACAGTCATGAGCCACCATGCCTGGCCCTTATAAGATATTGGTATCAATTATGGTAAGAAATATAACCATCAGGTAAACTAGATATTCCAAGGCTACTGGCCAGCTTATTCGCTTCTTACAATAAAGTTTACAATTTCTTTCTTTCTTTTTTTTTGTTTTAAGATGGAGGTTTGCTCTTGTTGCCCAGGCTGGAGTGCAATGGTGTGATCTTGGCTCACTGCAACCTCTGCCTCCTGGGTTCAAGCAATTCTCCTGCCTCAGCTTCCCAAGTAGCTGGGATTACAGGCATGGGCCACCACGCCTGGCTAATTTTGTATTTTTAGTAGAGATGGGGTTTCTCCATGTTGGTCAGGCTGGTATGGGGTTTCTCCATGTTGGTCAGGCTGGTCTCGAACTCCTGACCTCAGGTGATCCACCCGCCTCGGCCTCCTAAAGTGCTGGGATTACAGGCGTGAGCCACCGCGCCCGGCCTAAGTTTACAATTTCAAGACAGAATTTGCAGCTCGGCATGGTGGCTCATGCCTGTAATCCCAGCACTTTGGGAGGCCAAGGCAGGTGAATTGCTTGAGCTCAGGAGTTTGAGACCAGCTGAGCAACATGGCAAAACCGCATCCCTACCAAAAAATACAAAAGTTAACTGGTGGTGCATGTCTGTAGTCCCAGCTACTCGAGAGTCGAAATCATGGCTACTGCTCTACAGCCTTGGTGACAGAACCAGATCCAGTTTCAAACAAAGAAAAGAAAAGAATGAGCATTGCTCATCAGAACAGTGGAAGTTAGACTGATGGGTAATTTTGATGGTAAGAATGGCAAAGCTAAGATAACCTGATGAATAATTTTGCTTTATCGGGATGTTAGGTACGTGCCTACCAAAAGGCCAGCTGCTGTGCAGCTACTGAATAAAGATTCAGTGATACATTCTTATTCATTAGGTGTCCCTTTTCCAGTTTCGTATTTTCTTTGTACTCCTGTTAGCATATTGTTTTTAAAACTATATATAATAGGTTAATACTTGGTTAAAACTTCATCTTAGTATTGCAAATATTCTGTAATGTATTCTTCAGAAACTAAAGTCTGATAACCATGCCTGATTGATGACCAAGCCACCCACCTATTTACACTGGCCATCTATGTTAGTATTATGTCATAGTTTCATTTGGGTTAACTTGGAGGTCTGGATGGTGTTGGTGACGCCATAGTTGTTCCATGCAGTCATGAATGGGCCTTGCTCCTTTTGTCTTGTGGCTTTGCTTTCTGTAGTCCTTTGAGTCCTTTCCACTAAGCCAGCAGGTGGGAAAGAGGAGAGGGAAACCTTTATAGGAGTATTTTATGGGCCAGACTTGGAAATGGTGTACACTTCCATCCTCCTTCCACTGGCCAAAACTCAGTTATGGCTGCACTTAAGTGCAAGGTGAGCTAGGAAATGTAGGTTAGCTGTATATTCATAAGAAAAAGAGAAATGAGCCTGGGCGCGGTGGCTCATGCCTGTAATCCCAGCACTTTGGGAGGCTGAGGCGGGCAGATCGCTTGAAGTCAGGAGTTCAAGTCCAGCCTGGCCAATTGGTGAAACCCCATTTCTACTAAAAACACAAAAATTAGTTGGGTATGGTGGTGTGTGCCTGTAATCCCAGCTACTCAGGAGGCTGAGGCATGAGAATCACTTGAACCTGGAAGGTGGAGTTTGCAGTGAGCTGAGATCAAGATTGTGCCACTGCACTCCAGCCTGGGCAACAGAGAGAGAGAAATGGCTCAGTGAATAATCTCTGCTATACCACCAGTTTTCAGATTATACTTTAGGGTTATTTACTTATATAGATAATTGCTTTTCTAATTTCATTTCCCTTCCCAGCCAAGCTTTTTGAAAGTTGTTTTGATACTACTTATCTGTTACAGGATTTTCTGTCTAATGTAGTATGGCTTTTGGCCATGCTGAGATTCACCAGCAATCTTTGTTGATATATCGAAGGAATGTTTACAGTCCATATCTTAATCATTCTACAGCATTTGGCTAATCCCTTCTTTCTCTCTCCTCTCTTTTTAATATAGAGGCAAGGTGTCACTATGTTGACCAGTCTTTTCTGTCTCAAATTCATGGCCTCAAATGATCCTCCCACCTCATCCTCCTAAAGTGCTGGGATCACAGGTGTGAGCCACTGTGCCCAGCCTGGCTGTTTCCTTTCTTAAAGTACTTTCTTGGCTAGGCCCAGTGGCTCAGGCCTGTAATCCCAACACTTTGGGAGACTGAGGCGGGTGGATCACCTGAGGCCAGGAGTTTGAGACCAGCCTGGCCAACAAGGTGAAACCCCATCTCTACTAAAAATACAAAAATTAGCCCAGAGTGGTGGTGGGCGCCTGTAATCCTAGCTACTTGGGAGGCTGAAGCAGGAGAATCACTTGAACCCCAGGAGGTGGAGGTTGCAGTGAGCTAACATTGTGCCATTGCACTCCAGCCTGGGCAACAAGTGTGAAACTAAATCTCAAAAAAAAAACAACCCTAAAAAACTTTCTTTTTTTGGCTTATAGTATAAAACACTCTTCTGTGTCCCTTCATTCCTATTTCTTTGCTTCTTCCTTAAGTCTTCATGTCCTTGGTCCTTTTTCCTTTTTCATTCATCCACCCCTTTGGCTTCTCTCACCATCTTTGTATATATATATGCCATATAAAAAGTTGGTGATATGTTTTATATTCAATTTTAGACCTCAGATTTAATATATATAAATAGCCAGGCACAGTGGCTCATGCCTGTAATCCCAGCACTTGGGGAGGCCAAGGCAGGCGGATCACCTCAGGTCAGGAGTTCTAGACCAGCCTGGATAACATCGTGAAACCCCGTCTTACTAAAAATACAAAAATTAGCCGGGTGTGGTGGCGGGTGCCTGTAATCCCAGCTACTCGGGAGGCTGAGGCAGGAGAATTGCTTGAACCCGGGAGGTGGAGGTTGCAGTAAGCCAAGATTGTGCCATTGCACTCCAGCCTGGGTGACAAGAGCGAAACTCCATCTCAAAAAAAAAAAAAAAAAACAAAATGATGTAAAACATATATATGCTTATATATAATATATACTAGTATATTATATATAGTAATACATAATATATAACATTACCATCTTAAATATGCAATATAATATTTAATGTAAAATATATTACCATCTTCATATATAATTATATATTTTATATCATATATAACATATATATAAATATGGTAATATTCATTAGGCACAACAGTGGGAGAGCTGGACACACTGGCGTGTGACTACAGGCACATGTCACTGTGCCCAACTCTCCCTTTGTTTTTTTTCTTTTTTGTTTTTTTTGGAGACAGTCTTGCTCTGTCACCCAGGCAGGAGTGCAGTGGCTTGATCTTGGCTCACTGCAACCTCTGCTTTCCAGGTTCAAGCAATTCTCATGCCTCAGCCTCCCAAGTAACTGGGACTACAGGCATGTAACACCACGCCTGACTAATTTTTGTATTTTTAGTAGAGATGGGGTTTTACCATGTTGGCCAGGCTGCCAGTCTCAAACTCCTGGCCTCATATGATCCAACTGCCTCAACCTCCCAAAGTGCTGGGATTATAGAAGTGAGCTACCACATCTGGCCCCATTGTTTCTTAAGCTCTCTAACATATAAAATATATTGCAATCTTTATATATATTACATATATATGTAAGTCCTAAAATTGAATTGAATTGAATATCAATATATTAACTATCTTTATATACTATATATATATAGGGGTCTAAAATTGAATGGGACCAGGCATGGTAGCTCATGCTTGTAATCCCAGCACTTTGGGAGGCCGAGGCGGGTGGTTCACTTGAGGCCAGGAGTTTGAGATCAGCCTGGCCAACATGGTGAAACCCCATTTCTACTAAAAATACAAAAATTAGTCAGGTGTGGTGGTGTGCACCTGTACTCCCAGGTACTCGGGGGCCTGAGGTGGAAGAATCGCTTGAACCTGGGAGGCAGAGGCTGCAGTGAGCCGAGATCACACCACTGCACTCCAGCCTGGGCAACAGAGTGAGATTCCATCTCAAAAAAAAAAAAAAAAAGAAATAAAATTGAATTGAATATCAATATATTACCATCTTTATATATATTTTATATATAAGGTCTAAAATTGCATTTGTTTTCTTTTTCTTCAAATCCTTTCCTCCTTCGTCTCATTGAATGGCACCAGTTCTACCCAGTTTCTTAAGCAGAAACTTTTGGATTCATTACTTATTTTTTATTATTTTTTTGAGACAGAGTCTCACTGTGTTGCCCAGGCTGGAGTACAATGGCGCGATCTTGGCTTACTGCAACCTCCACCTCCTGGGTTCAAGCGATTCTCCTGACTCAGCCTCCCAAGTAGCTGGGATTACAGGTGCCTGCCACCACACCCAGCTAATTTTTGTATTTTTAGTAGAGACTGTGTTTCACTCTGTTGGCCAAATTGTTCTCGAACTCTTGACCTCAGGTGATCCACCCACCTTGGCCTCCCAAAGTGCTGGGATTACAGGCGTGTGCCACTGTGCCCGTCTTGGAGTCGTTCTTGACTTCTCCTTTTCCCTCATTCCCCACATGTAGCCTGTTTGCTTCTGCCTTGTTAGTATCTCCCAATTTTGTTTACTTCTTTCTCCCACTGTTACTGCCCATTAGATTTCAGTGTTAGTTTTTGCATTGCCTTCTAAATAATTTTTCTCCTTCTAGTTTGGTGCCCTATTCCATTGTAGATGGGGTGCTACTGCCTTCAGCATAAAGTTTGACATCCTTATAACATTAGACACATAAACAGGATCTCTGGGCCACTTACTACTTTTTCTAACTCATACAAATATGCAGTGCAATAAACACACAGACACACACACACATGAAAGAGGATTATGAGCAGGGATCTTACATGATGAAATTTGACTTCGAATTGATAGTTCTGCCTGTCTCTTTTGCCTGTGACACTCTTTCCTCAGAAGCATGGCATGGCCATCTCACTCACTTCCCTCAAGTCTCTGCTCAAATACCACCTTCTCAATGAGGCCTACTCTTACCACGCCATTTAAATGGCTCCTGGCATTCTACACAGCCTGCCCTACTTCTTTTTTTCGTAACATTTTTGACTTTCTGACATATGATTTACTTTTTAACTATATTTGTGTTTATTGCTTGTTATCACTAGCCTGTAAGTTCCATGGGAATAGGGATCTTTGTTGTTTTTATTCGTTAATACATTTCAGTAGCCTAGAATAGTGCCTGACATACAGTAGGCATCCAAAAAACATTAATTGAGTGAATGAATGAACCAATTAACAAATAAGTAGTAGTTAATAATTTTGTTTTCTAAAATGTTCACGTTGGAAATATATGAATATGACACTCAGATTTTAATTTTTTGCAGAAATGGCTATTCATACAAAGTGGCAGTCGCATTGTCTCTTTTTCTTGGATGGTTGGGAGCAGATCGATTTTACCTTGGATACCCTGCCTTGGGTGCGTATGTTTCATTAAAAAAAAAAATCCTTATAATTGTATGTGTTCTTATAGATTAAATCTCTGTGTATTTATTATAAGTTCTGTATAATTGGAGTTGAGTAGTTAACATTCTTCTGTGAGTATAGAGCTATCAATTAGCCCAACAGTTCAGCTTAGGTAAGAAATACTGACTTTTCCTGTGTTTTCACCTTTATGAAAACACACAGAAGATAGTGTAGGCATTTACTTAAGATGGTAGACTTGAACTGTCGCTGCTAGTGCTGGGCACACACTGGATGTTTAGTAAATGTTTTATGAACAAATGTACATCCTCTACTACTCCAAAAAATATTTCCTTCTGCCCAAATCTCTTTCACCATTGCCCTGGGATTAGAAACTATGCACTTGGGCTGGGCGCGGTGGCTCACGCCTGTAATCCCAGCGCTTTGGGAGGCCGAGGCGGGTGGATCACGAGGTCAGGAGATCGAGACCATCCTGGCTAACAAGGTGAAACCCCGTCTCCACTAAAAATACAAAAAATTAGCTGGGCGTGTTGGCAGGCGCCTGTAGTCGCAGCTACTCAGGAAGCTGAGGCAGAAGAATTGCTTGAACCTAGGAGGCGGAGGTTGCAGTGAGCCGAGATCGCACCACTGCACTCCAGCCTGGGTGACAGAGCAAGACTCTGTCTCAAAAAAAAAAAAAAAGAAACTATGCACTTCTTTCAGAACAAGTTGGGGTTGGAACTTTGGTGACTAGCTTGAGCTGGAGTGGGAGCCTGACTTCTATCACCCTTAGCCCCACTCTCTATATCTTCCTTCTTGCTGTAATTACATTTACCATAGTTACTAATGCTTGTGAAAACTATTTACATTTTACGATAGCTTTTATTTAAACAGTACTTTCACATGCCTGCCCTTATTGAAGCCTTACAACCCTCTGAGTTTATCATCCTCTTTAAATCCTCTTTAACAGGTAGGGAAACTGTCACCAGAGAGGTTAAGGGATTTACTGAGTCTAGAGGCTTTCCTTTATTCTGTGACATATTTGTTGTTATCATCTTTGTTTTATGGATAGGAAAATTGTCACGAGATTAAGAGATTTACCCAAGGACACTCAGCTAGTGACCTCAATTTGAACTCAAATTTTCTGGCTCCAGAAATCACGCTTTATTTACTGTAGTAGTCTGCTTGTATAGTAGCCCTTCACTGAGCAAATTTAAAGTTTTTGAATGCTCTGCCTTCTAGCTAGCAAAGCTAACCTTATTTCTTCCATGTTGCTACCCACAAAAGATCAAAGAGAAGTCTTCACTGTGGAGTTGATGGTAGGTATATTTCTGATAGCTGTACTAAAACTCAGTGTTGTAAGTTCCTAAGTAAAAGTCATAAAGTACTATATATATTTGTTTATTTAATTAAACATTCAATATTTAAATAACTAAGTGATATGGAAATAATGATGAAGGTCACAGTGTATATTGGTTAAAAATAAAATAAACATGTTAGTAGGCCAATTTATGGTACAGCGCCATAACAGAACCATAACAAAGTGCTGTGAGAGTAAGGAAAAGGGACTGACGCAGTTGACTGAAGGAGGTTCTTAGATGTGGTGACATTTGAGCTAGGTTTTGAAGGATGAAAAGATTACAGAGGTTGAAGGCATGGCAGGGAACAGCATGTGTAAAGTGTATAGGTGTACACTGAGAGATTAGAGGATAATTTAGCTGATCGTGTAGGAAGAACATGCAGGAGGTGACACTGCCTACAGAGGTAGTCTGTGGTCTGATTATAAAATGCTTTGAGTACCTTGCTGTGGAGTTGGGTCCTTTAGATATCAGAATTTATCCTTTTAGGTATCAGAAGCAATAAAATATTTTTTCTTTTTCTTTTTTTTTGTGACAGGGTCTCACTCTGTTGCCCAGGCTGGAGTGCAGTGGTGCGATCATGGCTCACTGCAACCTCAGCCTCCTGGGCTCAAGGTATGCTCCGTCCTCAGCTCTGCCCGAGCAGCTGGGACTACAGGCATGTACCACCACGCCTGACTTAATGTTGTATTTTTTTGTAGAGATGGGATTTTGCCGTGTTGCACAGGTTGTTCTTGAACTCATGGGCTCAAGCTGTCCTCCCACCTCAGCCTCCCAAAGTGCTGGGATTACAGGGAAGAGCCACAGTGCCTGGCCAATTTAAAATTTATAAATATTTTAAATAAATTTTAATTTCTGTTAAGAATCCAAGGTTAAGAAATGTAGGCATTTTTATTTTAAATGATCACTGCCTTAAAAAAAATTCTTACAATGTTGACTGCAATGGAAGTAGTTATAGACAAAATCTAAAATTCAGTTTTTTGCCGGGTGCAGTGGTGTGTGCCCATAGACTCAGCTACTCAACAGGCTGAGGTGGGGGGATTGCTTGAAGCCAGGAGTTTGAGGCCAGCAGAGACAACATAGTGACATCCCATTTTCACAAAAAAGAAAAAAAAAAAATCCCATTTTAAAACTAAACTTCCTTAATCTTTCTTCATGGTTATGGAAAGCAGTAGTCCTACTTATATATAGCTTTTTTTTTTTTCCTTCATAGTGCTAATTATAAATCTGTTAGCCTCAGGGATTTGTTTATTCATTCACTTTAGTCTTCCTCTGGAATGTACATTCTTTTTTTTTTTTTGAGTGGAGTTTTGCTCTTGTTGCCCAGGCTAGAGTGCAATGGTGCGATCTCGGCTCGCTGCAACCTCCACCTCCTGGGTTCAAATGATTCTCCTGCCTCAGCCTCCTGAGTAGCTGGGATTACAGGCATGTGCCCAGCTAATTTTGTATTTTTAGTAGAGACAGGGTTTCTCCATGTTGGTCAGGCTGGTCTCAAACTCCCAACCTCAGGTGATCCGCCTGCCTTGGCCTCCCAAAGTGTTAGGATTACAGGCGTGAGCCAGTGCCTGGCCTCGAATATACATTCTTAAAAGGCAGAAGCCTTATCTGTCTTACGCAAGTTGGTGTCCTGAACAGAACTTGACAGACGGTAAGACTCTGATAAATATTTGTCATATGAATATCAAAAAAGCTAGAAACAGGCTAAATGTTCACTAGGGAGGAACTGTCTCAAAAAATTAAGGTACAGTGTATAACAGAGCAGAATACTATGCAGCCATTTAAAACAATGACATAGAAATATGTTTATTGGCAAAGTAATGTAATAACACCCATAACAGAGTAAGATGATAAATTTAAGAAAATCTAGATATTTTGCTACAAAACCCCTTCTTAAGGATGCTTCACAAAAATGAACATGAGAGGTTTCTGCTGAGATAAAATATTAGATAAGGGAAGAATATCTTTGGAACTGGTAAATATTACCTACGCCTGGAGTAATACATTTAAGGAAATTAGAGAACAGATCAGAGATGATATTTAAAAGTTTAGGGAACTAACAAATTTAGAGTGACAGAAAGCAGATAAGTGCTTGCTGGGGAAAGACTGGGGCAAGGAGAGACAAGAAATAGAAATTACAAAGGGGCGTGAGGAAACTATTAGGGGTGACAGATAACGTTCTTTTTTTATTATAGGGATTGTTTCACAGGTGTTTACAAGTGTCAGATTTATCAAATAGTACATTTTAAATACGTACATTGTATGTCATTGTATGTCATTGATGTCATTGTATGTCATTTTAATGTATGTCATTTATAGCTCAATAAAGCTGTTTTAAAAAATCAAGAGGCTGGGTGTGGTGACTCACACCTGTAATTTCAACATTTTGGGAGGCCAAGGCAGGAGGATCACTTGAGGCCAGGAGTTCAAGACCAACCTGGGCAACACAGTGAGACCCTTGGAAATAGTGAGACCCTGCAAAGGAAAGAAGGAAGGGAAGGAGGAAAAAAGGAGAAAGGAAAAGAAGGAAAGAAAGAAAGAAAAGAAAGAAACTCCTGGAGTAACACATTTAAACTTAACAGTTCAGTGTTAAAAAAAAAACTTGAAGGTTTAATCATTACAGTGACTTACAGCATATCTTACTCCAAACGTGTGATGTTAACTATGGTCTATCTATTTCTACAAATTTAAGGCAAAGGATGATTTTAGTAATGAAGTTTCCAATAATGCCATCTTAACCTTGTTTTAGGTTTTATATTTTCATAAAATATAAAAATACTTTATGAACACAGATAGGAAGGGCAATAAGAATTAAGCGAGGTAAGATACATTTGATAAATGTTAGCCCAGCAACAACTTTTGTTGTCACTATTTCTGCTACTACAGTTATTATAATCAAAACCTTCATTCATCCCTGAGAGGTATGAGAAAAAAAATAAAAATAAAAATAAAAAAAAGAAATTTAGGCCAGATGTGATGACTTGTAATCCAAGCATTTTGGGATGCCAAGGCAGGAGGATCACTTTATCCCAGGTGTTCAAGACTAGCCTGGGCAACATAGTGAGACCCTGTCCCTACAAAAAATTTTAAAAAGTAGCCGAGCATAGTGGATTATGGGGTAGGGAAAGGGTGGCATGCTGCTTCAGACAGGCATGTTAGGGAAGACTTCTCTAAAGAAGTGGCCTAAAAGGAAGAACAATCTTGAAAATGGCAGAATAAAAGCCAAAGCCCTGATGTGATTACCTATTCTTCATGGATTAGCAGTTAAAGATATAACTTTAGAGGGACCATACTTAATATTCTCTCTCTCTTTTTTTTTTTTTTTTTTTTTTTGAGACAAGGTCTCCCTTTGTTGCCCAGGCTGGAGTCCGGTGGTGCAGTCTCAGCTCACTGCAACCTTTGTCTCCCAGGTTCAAGTGATTCTCCTGCCTCAGCCTCCTGGGTGGCTGGGATCACAGACGTATGCCACCATGTCTGGATAATTTTTGTATTTTTAGTAGAGACAGGGTTTCACCATGTTGGCCAGGCTGGTCTCGAACTCCTGACCTTAGGGGATCCACCTGCCTCAGCCTCCCAAAGTGCTGGGATTATAGGCATGAGCCACCGCGCCTGGCCAGTGTTCTTTTTTATAAACAAATTGAAGAAAGAAAAACTATGACATTCTCAAATTTATACTAACATGCTATGTGAAGAAGAATACATTTCGGAAATAGAAAATAAACTGAGTGGATAAAATCTCAGCAGACAATTTTCTTTGGGCTACTATAGTACCATGCAACTAATGAAAAAACGAAGGGAGTTATTATTAAGGTAATGGATGGAATGATGGGAGTGTTTGGGAAGCAGAAATATGAGAATATTTATTAATTTATGCAACAAATATTGAGCATTTACTATGTGCCAGGCAATGTCGTTGGCACTAAGGACACAGGAGTAAAGAAAACAGATAAAAGGCCCTGCCCTAATGGGGCTTCTATGCAGCAGATAGTAATCAAAGATAAAATGTTAGGTAAGTAAATGTTCTGAGGAAAGTGAAAAGCAAAATTTTTAGTTATTTCTGTATTTTAATAGTTATTAACTTATTGCCACCATGTTATTTCTGTACTTACATTATTCTGCTATATGTGGGGGAAGAAGTCATCTAATGTCCCAACATAGTTCAATCTTATTTGTGTATTCTCAGGTTGTGGGAGGTGATCTCATCCTCACAGGATTTTTAGCTGGCATCTATTTGTAGTTGATATATGGAACTACATTTTCACAAAGAGTCTTGTCTTATACCATTTTTATATCTCATATGAGATGTCTTGTAAGAAACTCAAGTTTAAATTCATAAGAGATTAATCATCCCACCCCCAGGCCACCCCAATCCGCCTCTTACAACTGTTTTTGGGTTATATTGTTGTAGATGTCCCATATTAGATACTCTGTTATCATCTATTTTAGCATCTGAGCTCTTGGGTTGGGACCAAGGACAAAGCTGTATATAGTGATCAGCACAGAATTGTTGATTTTCACTATAGAGCTAATAAACAGGAGATCCTTAAGGAAAGAAATATGTAAGATAAATTAAAGGTAATTGGATTGCTAATAAAATTTTACAATTTTACAACAAGAGCAGTGTTTTTTCCTGATTTTTTTTTTTTTTGGCATGACAATTTATATATTTTAACTCTCCAAATGTATAGTGAATTTTGGGTCACATAATGTATGAAGTCGAAATAAGCAATTAAGGATTTTAGGACTAAAAGATGTTTTGTAACTGATGTACTAAGATTTAAAGATTATTTCCTTAGGCCTTTTCTCTTAGAAATTTTGTTAGATTATATTGAGGTTTTTTTTCAGTTACTAATATTTATTTGTTAAGGGAGCTAATACATTATTTTTTGGCATTTCTATGTAGAGGGTTCCTTTAAACTCTTCTCATTTTCAGATGAAGATTTGATTTTTTAAAGTGTTACTTTTATGTTCTTGATATAAAGAGCATTATGTATATGTAAAATAATGGTTTATTGGAAAATGGAACAGTTTGTTAATATTTAGAAGACTTTCCAGATTATAAATGACTTTACCTTCTTTTCTAGGTTTGTTAAAGTTTTGCACTGTAGGATTTTGTGGAATTGGGAGCCTAATTGATTTCATTCTTATTTCGATGCAGGTGAGTTTCTCAATCTAGAATGGAAACTACTTTTACATTCAAAATTGAGTTCTGTGATCTCCTGTTATACTTAAAATGATTAGTATACAAGGAAGCAGATATGAATGGTTGTTTTCATTTGTCTTCATTTACTAGTGCTCTACCAGTTAGTAGTTCTCAAAGACATAAGAAGTTCATTTAAAAAGATTCCATGCTCAAATATGATTTGTAAATGTGAGTTCAACTGAGTTAAAGAAGTTTCTTTACTGAATAACTTCTCAAAAGCTTTTTAATATATGTTGTCTCCAAGAGGGATTGTGGTTGTTTTTCAGACCGTTTCTTTTCCTCATAGTTACTGTCACCTTGTCAATTACCATAAAAGCATTGATAGGATTCTGTTATACATATGGACATTGTGGAGGCAGAGACAAGATTTTCTTTTGCACTGGACAGGCCCTCTATACTAGTATTGTGTTGTTTGCAAATTACAGAAACTGAAATCCAGCTAGCTTAAGCTAAAAAGGAAAAAAAAAAGGGGGGGGGGCGTTCTTTAGAAAATCTGAGAATGTAGACCAGGTATGTATAAACAAATGATACACATGTTTGGGGCTCTCCTGATAACTTATCTTGCTTTTCTCCTTAGCCTCATTTTCTCCTGCTGCAGTGAGGCTGGGGGCAGGCATGGTTTGTGAAATGCTGTCCATAACATTTGAAAGTGCTACCAGATGTTTTCTGTTAAATTATGTAGAACTGATTGTGGTTAACTCATGAGGATTCTTAGAGAAAGAGATGAATTTTTCACAACCAATGTTGACAAACAGCATTTCAACAAGCATTTATGGAGCACCTAACATCTTCAGCAAATGTGTCAGTGTGCATTTAGAGCATCATCTGTTTTGCTCTGCTTTCTCATATAGTATTTCCACTCTTCAATTCTGTCTGCTTGATGTTATCATTATGCTTTAAAAGAAAGTCACAATCTAGGAGATTGGGATACCATACTGTGAGGAGGAGGCAGCATATGGACCAATAAGATACCAGAATTAAACAAGGAAAATATTTGGTTTTAAAGTTGGAATTTTCCTGTCTGTACTCGTAAACATATGCCTAACTAAATATCCTGCCTTCTCTGACTGTGGGACAGGCATGCAGGCATGAAGAGGCTAAGGTACGTGTGCACATATGCTTAGAAATGAGTTTCTCACTTTCAGTGAGGATCCAAGGAATTTAATGTATTATTGGGATTCTTTGAGTTAAGATACCCAGAATTCAAAGTGTCTTTGAAACTGAACCATTTAGTTAATATTTTCATGCTAGGTTCTTTCTTTGGTGATATTATTGCATTGTAGCTTTAGTTATATCAAATTATAGAACTATAGAACTAATTTGATTCAGTCACTGGTTTCTGATTCATTTATACCTGAACTTTTTACAATAAATACTTTTTTTTTTTTTTTGAGACAGGGTCTCACTCTGTCGTACAGGCTGGAGTGCAGTGGCGTGATCTGAGATCACTGGCAACCTCTGTCTTTGCCTCCTGGGCTTAAGTGATCCTTCTACCTCAGCCTCCCAAGTAACTGAGACTACAGGTGTGCACCACCATACCTGGCTAATTTTTGTATATTCTGAAGAGATAAGGTTTTGCCATGCTGCCCAGGCTGGTCTCCTGAGCTCAAGCAATCTGCCCACCTCAGCCTTCCAAAGGGCTATTTGTAAAAATAGCATGAACAACTGCACCTGGCCTCTAGTTATTTAACTTAAAGATCATCTGGGATTAGGAGTTTATCACATTAAGAAATAGAGTGTGTAAACATCTGCAGTAAATTTCCCTAAATAAGACATTTTCACAGGTATGATCAGTTTAGACTGCTTTCAAATCAAGGGAGATTATAATAAATCCATTTCAAGCATAGCCAAATAAGATGGGTAGCCTTATTCTTCATGTCATTTAACATATTTCACATTTGATGTTGACATCATCAGTTTTAGAGGAGCATTCCTGGGCTCAAGTGATCCTCTCATCTCAGCCTCCCAAAGTGTTGGGATTACAGGCATGAGCCATTGTGCATGGCCCTGGCTCTTTTTTTAATTTTTCTTTCCTTCCCCATTCTCTCCATGACTGACTGACTTCCTTCCTTCCTTCCTTCCTTCCTTCCTTCCTTCCTTCCTTCCTTCCTTCCTTCCTTCCTTCCTTCCTTCCTTCCTTCCTTCCTTCCTTTCCTTTCTTTCTTTCTCTCTCTGTCTCCCTCCCTCCCTCCTTTCTTTCTTTCTTCCTTTCTTTCCTTTCTTTTCTTTCTTTCTTCCTTCCTTCCTTCCTTCCTTCCTTTCCTTTCCTTTCCTTTCCTTTCCTTTCCTTCCTGTTCTTTCCCTTTCTTTCTTGTCTTCGCGCTTTCTTGTTTTCTTTCTTTCCTTTCTTTTCTTTCTTCCTTTCCTTTCTTCCTTCTCTTCTTTCCTTTCTTTCCTTTTCTTTCTTCTTTCTTTCCTTCTTTCCTTTCTTTTCTTTCTTTACGCCAGTTCTTTCTTTCTTGCCTTTCTTGCCTTTCTTTGCCTTTCTTGGTCTTTCTGTCTTCCATCTTTCTTTCTTTCTTTTTTGCCCCATTAAATATTATTTCCGCAGTGAGTAGCAATGTGTATTTCCCTGTTGACTGTGTGGATCCCATAAATGTTATCGGCATGATTCAAGACCTATAAAAAATATCCATACTTTGTTTCACAGTGTTTATAACAAAAATCGAAGAGTCTAGTTATAGTTTGTCTTTGAATAGAAACAAATACAAAGCTGTAATGCCCATATTGTTAAAGTAAGCTGTTAATCATGTTCTGTATTTACTGGAAAATACATTTTATGAGTTTGTCTGATGTGTTAATTTAAACTTGTGAAGTTCTATTTTTGTTCCTAAAAATATACAGAAAATATGAATGATGATGCATGGCATGAAATAATACATAGAATACGTTCCAAGACCAAATCTTTTAAAGAGTACATGTAAAATACACACAACTTAACAGACCAGAGAGGGGAGAGGGGTCTATTAGATTTATATAACTACAATTTTAATAAAGATTATTTCATAGGTATTTTGGGATTATAAAGCCCATCATTCTTTTTGACTATAATTAATACAACAGACCATAAAAAAAAAAACAGAAAAAAAATATTTTTTATGTTTAATAAATAATATATATAAAAATGCCAATATAATATATATATATATATATAGTATTATTTTTTGAGATGGTGTCTTCATCGCCCAGGCTGGAGTGCAGTGGCTTCGGATCTCAGCGTCACTGCAACCTCCGCTTCCTAGGTTCAAGCGATTCCTCCTGACCCTCAGCCTCCCAAGTAGCTTGGGATTGACAGGCACACACCACTACGCTGGCTAATTTTATATTTTTAGTAGAGACGGGTTTCTCCGTCTGGTCCAGACTGGTTTCGAACTCCTGACTCAGGTGATCCACCCACCTTGGCCTTACAAGTGCTGGGATTACAGGTGTGAGTCACTGCCCCAGCCTCCTTATATTTTTATACAGTCAATGAAGGATAGATTAGACAATACAAGGTTTTAGTCAGAAAAATTGAGACATTTTTTGTTGATTGTATTTAAACCTCTTTCCCTCATTCATCGCAGCTGGGCTTTTTTTTTTTTTTTTTTTTTTGAGATGGAGTTTTGCTCGTCGTCCAGGATGGAGTACAGTGGTGTGATCTCGTGATCTCGGCCCACTGCAACCTCTGCCTCCCAGGTTCAAGCGATTCTCCTGCCTCAGTCTCCCAAGTAGCTGGGATTATAGGCACGTACCACTATGCCCAGCTAATTTTGTATTTTTAGTAGAGATAGGGTTTCACCATGTTGGTCACGCTGGTCTTGAACTCCTGACCTCATGTGATCTGCCTGCCTTGGCCTCCCAAAATTCTGGGATTACAAGTGTGAGCCATCATGCCTGACCTGGGCATTTTTAATTATACCAAAATCACTGATGTATATTCTGCAAAACAAAAGGAAAAGAAAGTCTCCTATGTTAAGTGGAGGCAAACAGCCACAAATCAGAAAGATGAGGATGTGTGGAGGGAAAATGGAAATAAGTGTTATAATGTAGAAAGTTATTGGAAGTATGCTGGGTTCTTTCTTTGTCACAGTTTTTTAAAGATTCTGTTCATCATGGAAGAAATTGCTTTTCATTCCTATTAATGTAACAGAGTGGATTTCCTTAAAGGACCAGTAACCATATAAGCAGCAGAAATTCAAAAAAGTAGCATAATGTCTGAAACATTTATGAATTTTATAAATACATTTAACAGACTGGTAAAGTATGCTTCATGAATTTGATATTTATTATATGCCACTCTAATACTGTATATACTGCTTTGTATTAGTTTTTAACTTTTAAACAATGGATTTGACTTTTCACTCATAAATTTTTTGAGGAAAAATGACTTTTATTAAGCTCCTATAGTACCAGTAGTATGTTAAACAGAGTATGCCCTCAAAAATTTTTGGTGATTTGGAACTGTATGCAGTATGCCTTATACAAAGTGTGGCTTTGTGCCGAGTACAAGCAAGATGAGATGCTGAAATGGTAGTTTTTAAAAAAGTCATTGTTTTCCTGTAGAACCTGTTTTAGTTCATTTGCGGCTATAACAAAACACTTTAGACTGTATTATTTCTTTTTTTTTTTGAGACTGAGTCTCGCCCTATTGCCCAGGCTGGAGTACAATCGTGCAATTGTGGCGCAATCTTGGCTCACTGCAATCTTTGCCTCCCAGGCTCAAGCGATTCTCATGCCTCAGGCTCCTGAGTAGCTGGCATTACAGGTGCTTACCACCACACCTGGCTAATTTTTGTATTTTTAGTAGAGATGGGGTTTCATCATGTTGGCCAGGCTGGTCTTGAACTCCTGACTTCAAATGATCCACCCACCTTGGCCTCCCAAACTGCTGGGATTACAAGCGTTAGCTACTGTGTGTGGCCTAGACTAGATTATTTCTAAATAATGGAAAATTATTTCTTATAGTTCTGGAGGCTGGGAAGTCCAGTATCAGGGCACCAGCAGGTTCAGTGTCTGGTAAGGGCTGTCTGCTTCATGGATGGTGCCTTCTATATGTGCCCACATGGTGTAAAGGATAAGGTCATTAATCCCATTAATGAATGGTGGAGCCCTAATGACTTAATAACTTTCCAAAGGCCCTGCCTCTTAGTATGAACACATTTGGGGTTAGACTTCAACATAGGAATTTTACAGGGACACAAACATTCAAAACATAATAGGGCTAAATTCCTAAATTTCACAGTGTCACTTGAGAGGTAATGAATAAAAATGAGAGTTGATGTGATAAACTATAAATTATGCTGTCATTGGAAATTGGTTTAGTGAGCACCAACTTAGGTATAATAACTTGGGGTCCTTGCCCTAGAGGAACCTATGATCTTTTCCAAGAATAGTCTGATAATAGATTCCATTTATTTTTAGAAACAAAATATTTCCAGATAAGTGCCTATAATCTCAGAATTTGGGAGGCCTACGTGGGAGGATCACTGGAGCCCAGGAGTTTGAGACCAGCCTGGGCAACACAGTGAGACTCCTTACCCACAAAAATTTTTTTAAAAATTTGCTAGGTGTGGTGGTGCATGCCTGTAGTTCCAGCTACTCAGGAGGCTGAGGTTGGAGGATCACTTGAGCCTGAGAGATCGATCAAGGTTCCAGAGTGAACTGTGATTGTAGTTCTGCACTCTAGCCTAAGCAACAGAGTGCTTTTGCCTAAGCAAAAAAATAATAATAAAATAAAATATTTCCTTGGGGATTGTAGCCTAATAAACACTTCCCTTAATTTTATCTTTTAAAATCTTTACATTTTACAAACATTTTAAAAGCCTAAGCTTTTCAGTTTAGACCAAAATATGGCCAAGGCTATGGAATCATCTCTGTGTGAGCCAGTTTGTTTGGTCAAAGACATAGCCTATCCCTTTTTGATCAAAAGAAGGACTAACAGCATAATTGCCATAATCTACTACCAATGCTGGAAAAGCTGGTATACTTGATAGTTTGCTAGATGTAGGACAATAATATATAAAAACAGAGGACTTTTTTTTTTTTGAGATGGAGTCTCACTCTGTTGCCCAGTCTGGAGTGCGGTGGCACGATCTCAGCTCACTGCAACCTCTGCCTCCCGGGTTCAAGCAATTCTATTGCCTCAGCCTCCTGAGTAGCTGGGATTACAGGCATGCGCAACCGCGCCCAGCTAATTTTTAGTAGAGATGGGGTTTCACCATGTTAGCCAGGCTGGTCTCAAACTCCTGACCGCAGGTGATCTGCCTGGCTCGGCCTCCCATGGTGCTGGGATTACAGTTGTGAGCCACTGCACCCAGCCACAGAGGAGTGTGTGTTTTTTTTTGGGGGGGGGCAGAGGGGTAGGGAGACAGAGTCTCGCTCTGTTGCCCAGGCTGGAGTGCAGTGGCACAATCTTGGCTCACTGCGACCTCCGCCTCCTGGGTTCAAATGATTCTCCTGCCTCAGCCTCCTGAGTAGCTGGGACTACAGGCATGCACCAGTGCGCCCATTTAATTTTTGTATTTTTAGTAAAGACGGGATTTCACCATGTTGGCCAGGATGGTCTTGATCTCTTGACCTCGTTACCCCCCTGCCTCGGCCTCCCAAAGTGCTGAGATTATAGGCGTGAGCCACTGTGCCTGGCCACAGAGGACATTTTATAGATACCAAATCCTTCAAATAGCTCCCTGTGTCATTATTTAACCTTGGTGTGATTTATTGGGAAAATAAATTGAAAAACCGAAGTGACTGATAATTTTCGTAACTTTTACTCTGTCATGTGACCTTAATTAGGTAGATTTCACTTAGTTCACTTACCTTGTGGGTAGATTTTTTTTTAGTGCCTTTAAGAGGATTTTCAAAACAAAGAATATCGTAAACTGGTTCTGAGACAAATCCCAAAGCTGTGTTTTCCTCAGGATGTAAATGGTGACTCTTATTCATTTCTTAAAGAATAGTGTTTATATTGGTCATTTATGATTAATACTAAGAATTCTTTAAATCAAATGAAGTCAGGTGTTCTGAATGCATAAATTCTGGCACTGTGTAGGAATTTTGATAATTAAAATGTGACTAATCAGATGGTTTTAATAGCATCATCTTAAAATTAATCACACACAAAAGTGAAATATGGATACAAAAATGTAGTCTGACTTTTAAGAAAGTATTAGTTATTTGGGGGAGTTGGGATGGATACAGGTTGCATTATCCTTTACTTGCAGAATCATTTGACTTTTATCACCAGATTGGTAGGTTTGCAGGAGATGATCTGATCTTGCTGATGTTATTGTTGGCATTCTTTGTACGGAGGAACTCAGAAGTCTTTTAGATAGAGAAAGCGTAGATTGATATAAATGCTCTTTTTTTTCTTTCACTTCTTAATTCATTCATTACATTTGAAATTTATAAAATATTTGAGTTACCTAAGAAGCATGACTTCACTGACAGTGCTGTTAAATGAGGGGTCATATCAATTGCTAAAGTTGAGGTGATAAAGTACTTACTGGTAACCACATTTTTTTCCCTTTATTCATAGTAGAATGCCACCTAAGTATATACCAACAAATTACATTTTACACCAACAAAATCAAAAGTTTATAAATTGCAAAATTATTATTAATTAATAACATTAATAAGTACAAATAAGATAATAGCTTTTTGTACAGTAAAATATATATAACATAAACATTGCCACTTTAATCTTTAAGTGTACAGTTCAGTGGCATTAATTATGTTCAGAATATTTTACAACTGTCACCACTATCTATTTCTAAAACTTTTCATCACTCCAAAATACTGTACCCCTTAAGTAATAGCTTCCTTCCCCTTCTCTTCCCACCTTCTGGTAACCTCTGTTATACTTTTGTCTTTTGAATTTGCCTGTTCTAAATTTTGTTTTACAAATAGAGACAGGATCTCACTTTGTTCCCTAGGCTGGTCTCAAACTCCTGGGCTCAAGCTATCCTCCTGCCTCGGCCTCCCTAAGTGCTGGGATTACAGACATGAGACACTGTGCCCAGCCAGCTTCAGGATATTTCTTAGCAGAGAAATAAACTCATAATTTTAGGTTTCATATTCTGTTATCTATGAACAAATGGACATGGACATATTTACTGAGTAAAAAAATTCCCAGTATTGGGATATTTTACTTTATTTTTTTAGAGACAGGGTCTTGCTCTGTTGCCCAGGCTGGAGTGCAGTGGCATGATCATAGCTCATTGCAACCTCGAATTCCTGGGTTCAAACAATCTTCCTGCCTCAACCTCCCATCCAGTATGGGATATTTTAAAAGATATGTAATTTTATAATTAATAATACAATAATATACTCATAATGAAATACATTAGAATTGGCACATTATATATGTGTATGTGGGTGCTTATAAAAGATATGTAATTTTATAATTAATAATACAATAATATACTCATAATGAAATATGTTAGAATTGGCACATTATACATGTGTATGTGGGTGCTTAAAACAGGTTTTATTATTTATTTATTTTTTCTTTGAGATAGAGCCTCACTCTGTTGCCCAGGTTGGAGTGGAGTGGTATGATACCAGCTCACTGAAACCTCTGCCTCCTGGGTTCAAGTAATTCTCATGCCTCAGCCTCCCTAGTAGTAGCTGGGATTACAGGTGTGCATCACAATGCCCAACTAATTCTTGTATTTTCTTTTTTTTTTTGTAGATACTGGGTTTTGCCATGTTGGCCAGACTGGTCTTGAACTCCTGGCCTCAAGCAGTCCTCCCGCCTTGGCCTCCCAAAGTGCTGGGATTATAGTCGTGAGCGACTACACCCTGTCTTAGGTTTTATTTTATTTTATTTTTTTAATTTGGCAAAGGAATACGGATCTAAAATAGTTGAAATCTTTATAGCTGATCTTTTTTTTTTTTTTTTAAAGTAAATAAAACAGTTTCTTGTGTGACCAGATAGTTCATAGAAAAGTGTGTTGATGATACTTTGTAGTGGCTTAAGCTGAGGTCTTTGTATCTAAATCTTGTAGTCATAGAAGACATTAAAACTTTAAAAATACTGTACCGATCAGCTTATTCTATTCTTCATTATAATCAGTAAGAAAAATTGAGATCCAGGAAGGAATAAATTATTTGATCCTGCAGCTAGTTATAGAAAGAGACAGCTTTCTCTTCCAAGTTTTCCTTTCAGTTTAGTGCTTTACCACATGGACTTAATTTGGTTATTTAAATAGGGTTGCGTTCTGTCACCCAGGCTGGAGTGCAGTGGTATGATCATAGCTCACTGCAACCTTGAACTCTTGGGCTCAGGCAATCTTCCTACCTTAGCCTCTCGAGTAGCTGAGACTACAAGTGCACGCCATGGCACCTGGCTAATATTTTGTTTTCATTTTTTTTTGTAGAGGCAAATTTCTTGCTTTTTTGCCCACACTGGTCTCAAACTTCTGGCTTCAAGCAGTCTTCCTGCCTTGGCCTCCCAGAGTGTGGGGATTACAGTTAATTTTTATGTAAATTCATAAAAAAGTGTCAAGCCAAATCAATTTAATCTTTAACAAGTAAGTCAATGTGCATAACAGCACCTGACATGGTGTGTGGCACATACGTGCTTTGTAAGTACTGCTTGAATATTAACATGTAGTTCACTAGAATAAGTTCCCTGTTGGCAGAGATGGTATTTTATTCGCTGTGTATAATGTCTAGCATAGAACCTGGAATATATAGGAATTAAATATTTGTTGAATAGTTTTAAGATCAAATTTATTTTTAAAATGAGGAATCCTTTATAGCAGTGTCCTTCGATTTTAAAAACAAAGTCCATACTCTCCATATATTTTTAAATTGACATTTAAGTTTTCTATCATAAGTTTAAATAGTTGCAAAGGATATAACTTCTAGTCTGCAAATATTTACATATTTAAATAAAAGTGTTACATCAATTTTGAAATGTCTCC
>NW_016806642.1:7839594-7854474 GCF_001698545.2 Rhinopithecus bieti
GCAGCATGATTTATAATCCTTTGGGTATATACCCAGTAGTGGGATGGCTGGGTCATATGGTACATCTAGTTCTAGATCCTTGAGGAATTGCCATACTGTTTTCCATAATGGTTGAACTAGTTTACAATCCCTCCGGCACTTCAGAGGCTTTCACACCTCAGGGGAATAGTACATCATAAGACTCGGGGTATCCTGGATTGGTAGGTGTGCTTTACTATTAACAAGTGGGAGAAATGACCACAGTGAGAAGTGGGAAGGGAAACTGACAGGATGCTTCCACTGTAGCATGGTATCAGGCAGATTTGTTTTACAAAGAATATTTAGGGAATTAAGATCTCAAGATTGAGTTCCCCTCTGGGCCCACATACACCTTGTTAAATCTTTGTCCACCTTTAAGGCTACAGTTTGAAGATTGCTACCTTAGAGGATAATTTATAGAGATTATGTTAACTAGATTGTCACATATGTGATTAAGTGGACAAGATGATTGTAGTGAACATGTGTTGTTTTTCCTACCTCTTCCTTTTCCGTTTCAGGTGGTTCTGGCAGGACTGTCAGTGATACTACCTCATCTCCCACAGGCGGCCTGGCCTGGCCTGGCCAGTCATTAAATCTATTCCCATGGATATAGTAGGTTTGTCCACAATAGGCATAAAAACCAAGCAGATCAGTAAAAGTCTTTCCCTGGAATTGGTATATAAACATTGGGGAAGAAAATTTTACTTTCTTTATTAGGAGCTGCTGAGCTGGGAATATGTGACTCCCGAGCTATTTGCAATTAGTTAGAGTGCCACTCTGCAGAATGAAGACAAGCAGAGCTAAGCAAGGAGGCAGGGAAGCCAAGGGCCTCAGGGAGCACAGAATTCAGTCCTTGGTGCCTGCAGCTTTTCTTTTGATCCTTTGAGCTATCCCAGTATTCTTTACAGCTACATGAGCCACTAAATTACCTGTTTTTGCTTAGGTTAGAGCTGGATTTCTGTCACTTCTGAAATACTTTTATTAACAACTGAGAAAAGTAGACTCAAAGTGTTGTGAAATATCTTCTATAAAATGAATAATTTTGAAATTTTGTCTCTTTTAGATTGTTGGACCTTCAGATGGAAGTAGTTACATCATAGATTACTATGGAACCAGACTTACAAGACTGAGTATTACTAATGAAACATATAGAAAAACGCAATTATATCCATAAATATTTCTTAAAAGAAACAGTAAGTGATATATATATATAATATCTTATAGTAGTATGTTATTCATATAAAATTATGAGAATTTTAGGACCATAGGAAATTTTAAGAGACCATATTAACCTCTCAGGGCCCCCTATGCCTGAAGCATCTTCTATCCTTTGAAAAGCATTTTAGTCCACACTCATGGCTCCTATGGTTCCCACTTCAGACTCTTTGCAGTGCATGTGGTTAAAGGACAAAGTTCACAAAAAAGTAACATCAAAACAAAAAGGCATTTATTATATGATGGTTATGATGAAAGTATATGCTGTAAATAGTTCAATATAGCAGATATTTCTGCTGCCCATCCCTCTAAGGGTCAGTATAATCTTTAACTTCCTTCTTTGGTTCTCCTTCCCTGAAACTGAAAATAGATACTGATAGAGTCCAAAGCCTGAATTCCCTGTAAGTCCTTCTTCTAACCTGAAGTTTGGCTCTGCCCATAAGAATTATTAATTGGCCTCAGCTTTATCTTTTTTTTTGGAGACTGAGTCTTGCTCTGCCACCCAGGCTGGATTGCAGGGGCTCGATCTCGGCTCACTGCAACGTCTGCCTCCCAGGTTCAAGCGATTCTCATGCCTCAGCCTCACCAGTAACTGGGACTACAGGCACACACCACCATGCCCGGGTAACTTGTATTTTTAGTAGAGACAGGGTTTCGCCATTTTAGTCAGGCTAGTCTTGAACTCTTCAGCTGATCCACCTGCTTCGGCCTCCCAAAGTGCTGGGATTATAGGCTTGAGCCACTGTGCCTGGCTGGCCTCAGCTTTAAATAAGTGATAAATCTGCTGAAGTCAGAGATACCATCCTTTTTCCTGGTTCAACTCTGGTTTTCTAGAACTCTGCTACTACAAGGTTTTTAAAATCTCAATTACCATACATTAGTCTATTCTAACAATCTTCCAATAATGCAAATTTTACTCAGGATTTTGGTAGAATATCAGGAAAACCATTTCCTGGTATAATTATTCTCTGTAATAGAGAAATCCTATATATCATGTAAGGTGAAGGGTAGCTTTTATGTAATAGTTCACTTTGAACTGTCTAGCAGCTGTCTAGCAGCTTTCATAGACACAGACAGGCAGAGAGAAAGACAGGGTAGGTGTCTTAACCATTATCCTAGTTCTGGGTTTTCAGTCAACTCTGTCTCAAAGACTGCTTCTAGAGGCCAGCAAGAGAATAGACATTTGTTTTCTGTCTTGTAGAACAGAAACACGATATGAAGTATACTTTTGCCCTTTAGGTAGATTTTTTTCTTTTCTAACAGTAAAATTATGGATATGCCTTGTAGTTATTGTCATGGGATTGAACAGTGACACACCCTCAAGATGTAAGGAATTTATTCAACTGATTGTCGAAAAGGTTTTCGAAATCTTATAAACTATAAGTCATTGAGCCTTAAAATTAAAATAAAGCTTAGAGATCCATCTACATCTTCTTAACCAGGAAAAAAAATCGAGAGCTAAGGAAATTGAGACTAAGACACACAACTGATTAGTGCAAAAGTGAAACTAGAATCTAGGTCTTCCATACATTGTTACATGGTTGTTCTCTTTCTCCCATCCTACCCCAGCTCCAGTCAACTGTATCATTTTGTATTAGGCATTTTTGGTTTGGAAATTGTTTCTCCTGTCTTATGAGAAGGATTGTGTAGTTTCATGTAACTTTTATTATTCATACTGTAAATTGTGTCTCTTTCAAAAGTAGATTGTTTCTAAACCATAGTGTTTCTAAACCATAGTGTATAAAAATTAAGCAAATGTAATTTTAAGAGGAATCTCATTATTTGTAGCCTATTATGTAAACATTTAGGTGGGATTCCAGAGTCAGATTTGAAACTTAAAACCTGAAGGGCCCATTAGGAAGGCCAATATCTGCATTATCACTCATGTAATCTCTGCATTATACAGAAGTGCTCCAAGAGTGAGAAAAAAATATATTGAGCAAATGAAATGTTAAAATGTACATCTGCAATAACCTCATTGGACTATTAAAAAATACTGTGTTTTAACATATTTCTTTTTTCTGTTTTAGGATTTGAGCCTGCTTGATTTTAATAGAGAACTTCTAGTGTCTAGATTTAAAGATTTCTGTTTTTCGTTCATATACCATTTTATGAGTTCTGTATAATTTTTTGTGGTTTTTGTTTTGTTGATTTAGTTAAAAGTATATTATTGTGAGATTTATTTAATAGGACTTCCTTTGAGGCTGTATAATAGTGTTTCTCAGTCTTCTGTCTCTGTGAGAGATAGCTTATTACTCTGATACTCTTTAATCTTTTACAAAGGCAAGTTGCCACTTGTCATTTTGTTTCTGAAAAATAAAAGTATAACTTATTCACATTTTCAGTGCTTTGTTATTGAGAAAATCTTCTTAAATGTTGAATGTAGCTGTCTTACCCATTTTGATCCTTCAAAGCAGTTAATCTGTGGTGTGAACAAATACCATTTATATTGCCTGGGGCTTCAGTCCTGTGTATGACACCCACCTGTTTTTCTGCAGCTTTCAGATCTGTCTTTGCCTTGGTATCCAGGGAGCTAAAGATCATTAGGGAGTCTGTGAAACCTGAGGCAACATAATACACTTCTGGCATTGATTCAGGCCTCTGAAGTGTGAACTCTTTCCTTTTTTGCTTTGGGAGTGCTACACTAGCTTTTGGAAGACCAGCTGCTGACTCATCTAGCTCACTGCAGTTATATTTGAAGCTGGATGGACAAGGTGGGAGCACCAAACAGATGATTAATGTCTTCCATCTGTGAGCAGCAGCGGGCAGATGCCAGCACAGGTGCCTTAAGTGATGTACCAGTGTCTGAAAAAAGCAGCACCTGTATGTTAGCACTGGTTTTTCTTACCATGTTTAGAGGGGTTTTAAGAAGATGGAAATACATGAAATGTTACATCCCAGAATACTATCCCACTTTTTCTTTAGGAACAGGCATACCAATTTCAAAATTACTCGTGTCGGTGCTCCTCAAGAGTAAAAACTATAATTTTTTTGTCACATTTTCCTCAAAAGTGGACAGTATAGTGTAATTAGCTTCATCATATGTAAATCATTCAGTAGTAGCTTCTCAAGTTGGTGGGAGATTATTAAATATTAATATATGAAATGAATTTGGTTGCCCCCCTAATGTACACCAGGAACATCTCTTCGATTTGTTCAAAGAGACGTTTGAACAAGTTTGCTTGTCCACCAAGTGGGAGGCCTGATCTATATGGGGGAATGCAGGAGTGAACAAAATCCCCGCCCTTTAGAAGCTTATATTCTCTTGTGACTTACTGTTTCACCGTGATATTTTTGGTCACAGTTAAACTGGTTGGTAGATACCATTTTCTAGTGTCCCTGAGTTCCTTTAGGTTGCAGACAGTGCTTTGTAGTTTACTTCAGTATCATCTAAGCCCTGACTAAGTCATGTTTCCACAGTCAGATTAGTTCAACTATATAAGAAATACCTACTCGGGAGGCTGAAGCAGAAGAATCACTTGAACCCTGGAGGCGGAGGTTGCAGTGAGCTGAGATTGTGCCACTGCACCCGAGCCCGCGTGACAGAGCAAGACTCTGTCTCAAAAAAAAAAAAAAAAGAAAGAAAAAAGAAAAAGAAATATCTGCAGTCAAATTTTGAAAAGTAATCTTGATCCTTGCATAATAGCTACAGTCATTAGCTTGGCCAGGCAGTAAGTCTGTTTCAAAGCAGGTGATGCTAAAAAGTATTTATTCAAATAAGCTATACTCTTAAAGGGTTGTTGAGGAAGTATGGAAACAAAGTCCCTTCACAATACATTATTAAGCCTTTAGACTTTATTTTCACTTTAGTTTCCTAAATTTACATGACAAGAACACTTCTAGTTTGCCTAATTCTGTTGCCTAATATGTAATTCTTTAACAGATTTTTAATAAACTCATGTGAATGCATTTAAATTCTTTGTCAACTTTTTTCTTTCACTGAGCACTATTATGACAATTTGTTAGTAGTATGTATGAATATGAATTATATGTTAAACCCTCTGTGTCCGATGTTTTATATGTTAACCCTGGTTTTAGATCAGTGACCAAAATTGTGAGATGGATTAGCTCAGTCATTCTTTATTACTGCTAAGCCTTTTAAGGCAGAATGGGAAGGATTCTTTCAATCCTATAGAAACGTTTAGTACCTTGTAGCAGTGATGTACAAATGATACTGCTTTTGCCTAAAGGATTAGTATAATTTCCAGAAGTACCTATGTACCCAGAAATATTCCTTACTTCAAAGATTCTGTTTTGTCTATGGCCAGCATTTGTTCATGGAACTGCTAAGAGTATAAAAGAAATAGTGGTTTGGGTTTTTTTTTTTTTTTTTTTTTTTTTTGCCAATGGAGTTTCACTCTTGTTGCCCAGGCTGGAGTGCAGTGGCACAATCTTGACTCACTGCAACTTCCATTCTCCCGGGTTCAAACGATTCTCCTGCCTCAGCCTCCCAAGTAGCTGGGATTATAGACACGTGCCACCACACCTCACTAATTTTTGTATCTTAGATGGGAGTTCACCATGTTGGCCAGGCTGGTCTTGAACTCCTGGCCTGAAGCAATCCTCCCGCCTTGGCTCTCAAAGTGTTGGGATTACAGGCATGAGCCGCCACACCCCACCTGATAGATACATTTGAAAGGAAAAGGTAGGTTGCCATATTAGAGGTCTGGCATCCAAGCAGCATGGAATGATAAGAAAAGTATAGACATTTTCTGAGTCCTGAGTTTGCATTCTGTTTCTCGTCACTTATTTTGTGACTGAGCACGCAACCATTCTTAATCCCTCATATAAATAGAGGAAGTGACACGTGTCAGGTAATGTTGAACGATTAAATGGCAGATACTAATTGTGTATTGAACACATTTTAAAAGAATGGGATAATGGCCTCAAGTACTGGTGAGGTGTGTCTGGAACTTGCAAGAGGCTCTGCACGCTGGGCTATATAGCATGGTTGTTTCTAAAATAAAATGCCAGTGGGCTCAAAAATCTCTTTGACAAAAGGAGGGTAAGACACTTCGTTTGGACATTGTTTACCTGTTTTTCATATCTCCATTATCTTTATCCATATCTGCAGTTACTGGATGTAATATGGGCCAAAAATGTCTTTTTTTAAATCAAGAATTAGTCTTATTGGCACCTTCACTCCTTTAAGATTCTATGTAAGAAAAAGCGGAAATGTTACAGATTTTGTTTTTGTTGCTTTTTCATCTAAAGTTCACTGGAGATATTTAATAAGTTTTAAAATGTTGCTGTGAGGCAGCTGATCAGCCTACTTTCAGCCTAAATTATGGTTAATTGCCCGCAATCACTATGCATACAACAGAGTGTTGCTTTTAACCTGTCAATGTTATCAGAATATGCCAAGCATGTGGAGATTACAACTTGAAAAATGATCAAGGTTAGAGCTATTTGGGCTGCATATTCCAAAGAAAAACGTTTTACCAGAATAGACTAAAGTGTGGTGTTTGGAACTTTTTATCATGTGAGGTAATTTTGTATTTAAGATGCTATGATTATGAAGGCCCAAGATCCTATCTTTGATTTTTAGAAAAACTTCAAAATTCAACTAATTCTGAATAGATTATGTAATTCACCTATTACTGCAATATGAGAAACATTAAGGAGAATGGCGTGACTCCTCTGTGTGATTTGTCACTGAGGCAAACTATTGGAGTGAAATGGTTCAAGACATAACAAAAATTGTTTTTAATAAGTGTTTTGAAGGCTGGGCGTGGTGGCTCTTGGCTCTAATCCCAGCACTTTGGGAAGCCGAGGTGGGTGGATCACGAGGTCAGGAGATGGAGACCATCCTGACTAACACAGTGAAACTCCATCTCTACTAAAAATACCAAAAATTAGCAGGGCATGGTGGTGGGCGCCTGTAGTCCCAGCTACTGGGGAGGCTGAGGCAGGAGAATGGCGTGAACCCGGGAGGCGGAGGTTGCAGTGAGCCGAGATCGCGCTACTGCACTCCAGCCTGGGCGACAGAGCGAGACTCCATCTCAAAAAAAAAAAAAAAAAAATGCTTAAATTCATGGACTTTAGGATCAGACACACCTGCCACTTCTTAAGACCAAACTCTTTGGACCTTAGTTTCTTCATTCTTAAAATGGACATGTTAGTACCCTTCTCATGCAGTTGTCATAGGGTTAAGTAATATATTCCACAGTGTGTGGCACACAGTATGTAATAACTGATGGTTTTTAAGATTTTTGTATTTTTTATCTTATGTACTTCCAATGCTCCTACAAGGTCAGTACAGCCATGTATATATCCATATTATATACATAATTAAACTGAAGGTTAGAGAGATCAAATATCTTGAGTAAGATTACACAGCCAGCAAATGACACTTAAAACCAGGTTTGTGACTCCTAAGCCCATCCTCCTAATCACTATACTATATCACCTCCCTTTTATGCCCTCTCTGGGTGGACAACTGGCCATATATCTGTCTCATGTTTTAATAATTTCCCCACTGGAGTTTGTCGTCAAAAAGGAAAGACAATCTTAGAAAAGCCTAATGGCTTCATTTTAAAAAGAATATTCTGGGTGCAATGGTTCATGCCTGTAATCCCAGTACTTTGGGAGGTTGAGGTGGGTGGATCACCTGACGTCAGGAGTTCTAGACCAGCCTGACCAACATGGTGAAACCCCTGTCTCTGCTATAAATAATTAGCCAGATGTGGTGGCACATGCCTGTAATCTCAGATACTTGGGAGACTGAGGCAGGAGAATCGCTTTTGAACCCAGGACGTGGAGGTTGCAGTGAGTCGAGATTGCGTCAGTGCACTCCAGACTGGGCAACAAGAGCGAAACTCCATCTCTAAATAAATAAATAAATAAATAAAATATTCTATTGAGGTATGTATACAATGCCCAAATCTTAAGTATAAAGCTTGATAAATTTCTGCCTGTGTACACACCCATTTAACCCCCATCCAGTTCAAGATAACCTTTCTAGCACTCCAGAAAATTCTTTTGTATTCCTTCCTAGTCAGCAACCACCCCTCATGGATATCACTCTTTTATGAGTCTATCACCATAGATTTGTTTTGCCTGTTTTAGAACTTCATATGTTTGGCTTCTTTCACTCATTATTATGGTAGAATATTCCATTGTATGAATGAACCAAAAATATTTATCCAGTCTTCTGTTGCCAGAGCTGTGAGATAATAAATACGTTATTTTAAGCCACTAAGTTTATGGTAATGATAACAAATTACCATAAGTTTACCGTTACCAATAGGAAACTAATACAACTGTGTTAGTTTCCTATTGGTAATCCTATTTTCCTATTGGTATGCATAAGTTTACCATTACCAATAGGAAACTAATACAGTTGCATTACCAATAGGAAACTAATACAGTTATGTTCAAAGTGAGTTTCTTATAGGCAGTTATATTGTTGGATCGTTTTTCCCCTATTCTGCTAATCTCTGTCTTTTAATTAGTGTATTTAGGCCACTTGCATTTAAATTAATTATTGATATATTGAGGCTTAAGTTTGCCATTTTATTACTTCTTTACTGTTTCCTCCCTCTGTTTTCATTCTTCTGTTTTCCTTTTGCCTTCTGGGCATTACTTGAACTTAAAAAAATTAATTTTCCTCTATTTATAATGCTTTTGAGCATATTGCCCTACATAATTTTTTTTAGTGATCTCTCTAACCATTGCAATATAAATATGTAATTTATCACCCTCTACTGGGGTCAACACTTTACCCCTTTAAGTATCGAAAGCTTACTTCCATTTAGGTCCCTTTGTGCTTCCCATTTCTAAAATACAATTGTCTCAAGTATTTCCTCTACATATATTGAGCACCACCATATCAGCTAGTGTTACAAATTTTGCCTCACTTAGTAGCACCTGTAGGCTATTTAAAAAATTTTTTTGTCTGGGTTTCTGTGGCTCACACCTGTAATCCCAGCTACTCCAGGGGCTAAGAGAATCACTTGAATCCAGGAGGCGGAGGTTGCAGTGAGCCGAGATCATGCTACATTGTATTCCAGCCTGGGAGACAGAGTGAGTAAGACTCAACCTCAAATAAAAAAATTTTGCTTCACCTACCAAATATGATGTAAGAAACTTATGAAGGGAAGTTAGTCTGCTATATTTACCCAATATTTATCCATTCTGTTCTTGGTCTTTTAATTTCCAAAGTTCCCAGCCTTATTCTGTTATTTTCTTTCTGTTTGGAGAGTTTACTTTAGCTATTCTTGAAGGGTGAGTTTAATGGCAACTAATTTTCTTAGTTTTCCTTCATGTGTGAATGACTTTATTCCCCTTCCATTTCTGAAGGATAATGTCACCAGATATAAGATGCATAACTGAAAGTTCTTTTCTTTCAGCACTTGAAAAGTGTTGTGTCATTTCTTCCTGGCCTTTACGATTTCAGATGAAAAATCCATCCTCTTACTAATTGGTGTTCCTCTATAGGCAGTGCGTCATTTCTCTCTGGCTTTTAAATTTTTTTTTCCTTTGGTTTTCAGAAGTTTAATTATGATGTACCTTGGTCAGAAGAAGAAATGTAACAGTAGACACAGAGGTCACAGTAATGTGATTACTGCTTTGAAGGTGGGAGGAGGCCATGAACCAAGGAATGCAGCTGGCCTCTAGAAGGAAGCTCAGAAAGGCAAGGAAACAGATTCTCCCATAGAGCCTCAAGAAGGCTTGTAACGCTTTCTCCTGAGCTCAGTGAGACTCCTTTTGAAATTCTATACCTCCAGAACTATAAGATAATAAATTTGTGTTGTTTTAAGGCACCAAATATCTGGTAGTCTGGAGCAGCAACAATGGGAAACAAATATAGGCCTCAAAACCTCCTTTCACATATGGTCACTTACGTGGACAGCGGAGTCAAACTTTCTTAGATCAGATTCTACCCTCTGCCTGTTAGTGTGCTGTGTGACCTTGGACAAGATACTTCATCTCTCTCAGGCTGTTATCTGTCCATCGGGAATGACGTAGTCATACCAGACTACTCGTTAACACGTCTGTTTCTATTTCCTCAGGACCTATATGTAACATTTTCAAAATTGTTCTCATCTGTTTTTTTTTTTTTTCTTAAATAATAGACTTTATTATTTAGAGCAGTTTTAGGTTCACAGCAAAATTTAGTAGAAAGTACAAAGATTTTCCACTATCTCCACACATGCATACCCCCCTCCCACCACTATCAAGATCCCTACTACAGTGCTATATTTATTACAATTGATAAGCGTACGTCGACACATCATTGTCACCCAGAGTCCATAGTTTACATTAGGGTTCACTCTTGGTGTATATTCTGTGGTTTTGGACAAATGTATAATGACATGGAGCAACTATTATAGTGTCATATAGAAATAGTTTCACTGCCCTTAACATCATCTGTGCTCTGCTTATTCATCCCTCCCCACCCCCACTCCTGGCAACCACTGATTTTTTTACTATCTCCATAGTTTTGCCTTTTCAAGAATGTCGTATGTAGGAATCATATAGTATGTAGGCTTTTCAGACTGGCTCCTTTCACTTAGTAATATGCATTTATGTTTCTTTTGTGTCTTTTCATGGCTTGACAACTCAGTTCTTTTTATCACTGAATCATATTCCATTGACCGCACGTACCACAGTTTTATTTTCCATTCACCTACTGAAGGACATCTTGGTTGCTTCCAAGTTTTGGCAATTATGAATAAAGCTGCTATAGATGTCTATGTGCAGGTTTTTGTGTGGACATAAATTTTCAGTTCCTTTGAGTAAATACCAAGGAGTGTGATTGCTGAATCACATGATGAGAACAAGTTTAGTTTTATAAGAGACTGCCAATCTGTCTTTCAGAATATCTGTTAACATTTTGCATTCCCATGAGCAATGAATGAGAGTTCCTGTTGCTACACATCCTCTCCAGAATTTGGTGGTGTCAGTGTGCTGGATTTTGGCTATTCTAATAGGCATGTAACGGTATCTCATGGTCGTTTTAATTTGCATTTCGCTGATGACATATGATGTAGGGCGTCTTTTCGTATGCCTGTATGTCATCTGTAGACTTCTTTGGTAAGGTGTCTATTATTTTTAATAGACTTTGGTCCATTTTTATTCATGTTTTCTGATTTGTATATTTTTTAAAGGTAGGGTTTCACTCTGTTGTCCAGGCTGGAGTGTAGTGGCATGATCAGAGTTCACTGTAAACTCCAACACCTGGGCTCAAGCAATCCAAGTAGTCCTCCTACTTCAGACTCCCAAATAGCTAGGACTACAGGCATGAGCCACTGTGCCTAGCTAACTTTTTCTCTCTTTTTTTTCTTCTTCTTCTTCTTTTTTTTTTTTTTTTTTGAGACGGAGTCTCGTTCTGTCACCCAGGCTGGAGTGCAGTGGTACAATCTCAGCTCACTGCAACCTCTGCCTCCCAAGTTCAAGCAATTCTCGGCCTCAGCCTCCTGAATAGCTATGATTGCAGGTACCTGCCCCATGCCCAGCTAATTTTGTATTTTAGTAGAGATGGGGTTTCACCATCTTGGCCAGGCTGGTCTTGAACTCCTGACCTCGTAATCCACCCACCTCGGCCTCCCAAAGTGCTGGGATTATAGGCGTGAGCCACAGCGCCTGGCCCCTATTTTCTTATTGTTGAGTTTTAAAGTTTTTTTTGTATGTTTTGTATAATAGTTCTTTACCAAATATGTCTTTTGCAAGTATTTCCCCCCAGGCTGTGGTTTGTCTTTTTATTCTCTTGGCAGTAACCTTTGCAGAGCAGAAATTTTGAATTTTAATGATGTCCAGCTTATGAATTATCTCTTTCATGAGTGGTGCCTTTGGTGTTGTATCTAAAAAGTCATCACCAAACCCAAGAACATCTAGATTTTCTTCTATGTTTTCTTCTAGGAGTTTTATAGCTTTGTGTCTCACATTTAGGTCTGTGATTCATTTTGAGTTAATTTTTGTGAAAGGTCTACATGTAAATTCACTTTTTCTATGTGGATATCCAGTTGTCCCAGCAACATCTGTTGAAAACTCATCCTCGTTTGTAAACTTATTTCCCCCTTAATAATTATGACAGGGGAAATGGCAGCACGTCCACCAAGAAAGAAGCCCAGAAGTTATCTTTGATGCCATTTTCTCCCTACCTTGGATGGATCATCAAACTTAATTCCACCTCATAAATACTCTGAAATCATTACATCATCCTCATTGCAACCCTGTATTTCAGGCTCCTGAATATCTCTCATCTAGGATCCTCTGATAAACTCCTGCCTTGGTTACCTGGCCAGAGCTCCACCTTCCTCTCTGTCACCCTTCCTACTCCTACCATACCAGACTGATGGTTCTGAAAAGAAAGTGATCATCTCTATCTCCTGCTTAAAACCTTCAAGAAGCTACCTATGTCATTTAAGATAAAATCTAGATTCCTTTTTCTGGCTTAAAAGGTTTATCCTGATTGAGTCCCAGCCACCCTGCCCTGTCCCCTCACAGTGAGTACTTGGTCTGCTGACCCTTGAGATGACTGGAATGTGCCTTGGTCTCTTTTAGCCTAAAAATTTTGCTTACTGCTGCTGCTTGTTCTGAAACTGCTCTGCTCACCTCCTTGTAAGGATTTCCTTCAGGTTCTTGAAGATGTGGTCAGAGGTTAGAACTCCAAATCTGGCCTCAGTGGGCTAAAACAAAAGTAACAGCAGGGCTCTGTCCTTCTGGAGGCTGTAGGGGAGAATCTGTTTCCTTGCTTTTCCTAGTTCCTTTTTTTAAAAAACTTTATAATTTCAACTTTTATTTTTGATTCAGGGGTACATGTGCAGGTTTGTTACACGAGTATATTGCATGATACTGAGGTTTGGGTACAATTGATCCATCATCCAGGAAGTGAGCATAGCACTCAATAGGTAGTTTTTCCACCTTTGCCCTCCTCTCCCTCTCCACTCTAGCAGTTCCCAGTGTCCATTCTTGCTGTCTTTATGTCCACGAGTACCTAAAGTTTAGCTCCCACTCATAAGTGAGAACATGTGGTATTTGATTTTCTGTTCCTGTGTTAATGCATTTAGGATAATGGCCTCCAGCTGCTTCTATGTTGCACAAAGGACATGATTTCATTCCTTTTTATGGCTGTGTCCAATTCCTCTTTAAGTTGGGTTAGCTGCCCCTCCAGTCCTTTGTTAGTATCCTGTGCTTCCCTCTAGCATGGCACTGGTTAGATTTTTTTTTTTTTTGAGACGGAGTTTCGCTCTGTCGCCCAGGCTGGAGTGCAGTGGCCGGATCTCAGCTCACTGCAAGCTCCGCCTCCCGGGTTTACGTCATTCTCCTGCCTCAACCTCCCGAGTAGCTGGGACTACAGGCGCCCGCCACCTCGCCCAGCTAGTTTTTTGTATTTTTTAGTAGAGACGGGGTTTCACCGTGTTAGCCAGGATGGTCTCGATCTCCTGACCTCGTGATCCGCCCGTCTCGGCCTCCCAAAGCGCTGGGATTACAGGCTTGAGCCACCGCGCCCGGCCTATGGCACTGGTTAGATATTATGATAATCTCTTTTAAAAGCAATAACAACATTTATTTATTTATTTATTTATTTATTTATTTATTTATTTATTTATTTTGAGACGGTGTCTTGCTTTGTCGCCCAGGCTGGAGTTCAGTGGTGCAGTCTCAGTTCACTGCAGCCTCTGCCTCCTTGGATCAAGTGATTTTCCCGCCTCAACCTCCCAAGTAGCTAGCACCACCACGCCCAGTTAGCTAATTTTTGTATTTTTAGTAGATATGGGGTTTCACTATGTTGGCCAGGCAGGTCTCAAACTCCTGCCCTCAGGTGATCCACCTGCCTCAGCCTCCCAAAGTGCTGGGATTACAGACGTGAGCCACCATACCCGACCCCAAAAGCAAAGCTGAAATGAAGAGGCATATTGTAACAGACACCTGTCTACTCAGCACTGAGATTAAATATATGTTAGTAATTTGCCATATTTGTTTCAGATTTCTCTTCTTTCTCTGAAAAAATACAAGCTTATAGACATAAGTAAAGCTTCACTCCTCCCAATCCTTTCTCCACCTTCCCTCCCTAGCAGTAAACACTATTCTGAAGCTGGTGTGGAGGTCTTTGTACTCATTTGTCTCCCTCACTAAACAGTTGGTGCCTTGAGGTATCCTTTTGCTGTGATTTCTCTATTCCAGGTGGATTAGAGAAGGTATCCTTTTGCTGTGATTTCTCTATTCCACAGGGATTGTCAGTAAATGCTCATTGAACAGCTAACTGGTTGACTGAAACTAAGCCTCGGCTTGACTGCTTTTAACTTGCCACCTTCTGAAGCAACTCTTTCTAATTTTTTTTTCTTTCAGACAGTTCTGCCTGTCATTCCTACTTTAATGGAAACATGCTCAGAGAAGGGCTGAAATTATTATGAGGACAAAAAGAAACAAAGGACAGAACATGAATTTTAGAATCAAACTGACTGGTTTTGTGCCTGGCAGCAATTACTTAATCTCTCTGGATGTTTAATTTCCTCTTTTGTAAAAATGAAGCTTAATAATACTCATTTAGTTGGGGTTTGTGAGCATTAAATTAAATAACAAATGTGAATATGCCCTTTAGGTGGAATAGGTGCTCCATAAATGTTACCATTCCCATAAAAATAATTAACTATTTTATCTTCTTGTTTTCTCCCTCCCTTCCTTCCTTCCTTCCTTCCT